>NC_054702.1:87521601-87821601 GCF_016097555.1 Gigantopelta aegis
ATTGCTATAGTCCCCGTCCCATCCTCCCAAACAAATGTTTTTTAATAAATAATTTCAGTTTGGTTTGATGTAAGAAAAAAAGTAAGTGTTTTGGTAATAAAAAAAATGTGTTTACTATATTTGAGTGCAATTTAGAAAATAATGGGCTCGGAAATAAATAACTTGTGGTAAATTCCATAGTATGAAAAAGCGTATGTGTATGTGTATATATATGTATTGATGTATGAATATCTATATATTGTATGTATGTCGAGGTTGACTGTTACATACATAGATGTTAACGCACTGGCGCAGGGAATAATTAAATCCTTTCTGGCCTCACAAATTGCCTCATGCTGTTGCTGGGACTCGAACCTGTGGCACCGAATCGCCCGCAAATTGCAAGACTAACCACGATGTATGTATGTATGTATGTATGCATTTTCTACTAATTATAATTATTAATTTAATGTTTTCAATATTTCAGATCCACGATGAAGCTGATTCTTCTATTGTTGCTGTTTATGTCAACTGTGTTCTGTATATCAGTTGTTGGTGAGGAACTGTACTAATATTACTGCCACTCCCAGCCCAACAACACCATCATCACCACCTGTAATCTGACTGAAATCACATTACACTGACCGGAGTTCCGTCCGCAGATCTGACAACTGTCACCGCTATATAGTGGTAGTACTAAACGTATAGTAATCATTAGGGTTCATTGTGTCCACTCAGCCAACACGTTATTATTGTCCAGTATGTTTTCATTAGAGTGTGCCAAAAAACAATGAGAACTACTATCTTTAATATCATGCAAATGACAATTTATTTCTACAATATGTGTGTACGAATAATATTCGAATACGAATCGACTCGTAGTAGTAGTGGTAGTGGTGGTGGTAGTGGTGGTAGTAGTAGAGGTGGTGGTGGTGGTAGTAGTAGTAGTAGTAGTAGTAGTAGTAGTAGTAGTAGTAGTAGTAGTAGTAGTAATGGTTATAGTAGTACTAATAGTCGTAGTAGTAATACTAGTAGTAGTACTAATAGTTGTAGTATGGGTAATAGAAGACGAAGTAGTTGTTCTGGTGGTGGTAGTAGTATTATCATTCTCCCCCGTCTCGTACGCTGTTAATATAACACAATGGTTCCATGGTGAAAATGCATTGTTAACCAATACAAAGTATTACAAATGCCCTGTTATATTAGTTGCACAATGTGCAAATCTGAATGAAACAAACAGTTTTCGTGGTTATGGCCGTATCTTCATGGAAAACAACTTATAACTGCATACATATATATACACACACACACACACACACACACACAGAGAGAGAGAGAGAGAGAGAGAGAGAGAGAGAGAGAGGAGAGAGAGAGAGAGAGAGAGAGAGAGAGAGAGAGAGAGAGAAGAGATGAATGGATGAATGTTTTACGACACCCCAGCACGAAAAATACATCGGCTATTGGGTGTCAAACTATGGTATATGCAAAACATTAGAAAGACAGACATATATATATATCTATATATATATATATATATATATATATATATATATATATATATATATATAGATATAGATATAGATAGATAGATAGATAGATAGATAGATTTCTTCGGTCCATAAAACCTGATATTACCGTCAATGACGGTCAATAAATAAATAAATAATGTATATATTGAAATTCAATAACCGATGATTAATAAATCAATGTTCTCGAGTTGTGGCGTTAAACAAAAGAAAACCCTGTGTTCTACATTATTGAAACAGCATACCAGCAGTTTGGTCTTCACCCCTGTGTTAGAAATGAGCTTTAATCTATACAATCGGACAAAACATATGTTATGGGAGTTGCAATCTAATTAAAATTAGCTCCACTATTACATGTTTCGTGTGAATTACGAATGCCTTAAAACATGTTTTATTTTATAAAATAAATAATTTGTAATGTAAAACTGAAGACTGATTTAGGTTGTGTTTTTTTTTTTTTTTTGGGGGGGGGGGGGGGGTTATAAATAAATAAATATTTTTTAATGTAAAATTGAAGACTGGTAACCCATCCCGTACGTATTGGTATGGTTCGCTGTTCTGCGGCCACTAAAATAGACTCGCCCGATATATTTAGAATTTGTATGCTCCCAAATAACGTTATAAAAGGCGAAGTGTGATTGATCAATATTAAAATTATTATTTACAGACGAAATGTTACCTGGACATTGGAGACTACGCAGTGTTGTTAGCAATCTGATTAAAATTAGTTCTACTGGTCTTAATAAGGCATTCGTAATTCACATGAAACATATCGTATACCCTCAGGATAATTCGGAATATTTTCAAATTATTTTTAAATCACTGGCAGGATTCTGCAAGTAAGGTTTTGATTGGTGGACATGAACTCCAACTGGCTGCTGTTAGATCCACATGTAATAGTGGAGCTAATTGTAATTAGATTGTGGGAGTTGGCATGGGTTTAAAACTGGGATAATGTATATAAACGATTATTTAATATTTGCTGCTAATTAATTGAAACGAGTAACCCGCATATCGGGTTTCCTCTCTTGTGGTCCTTAACCACATTTCTTAATTCATGTAGCCTGTAAAAAGGAACGCAGTCCTATCGGACGTCCATTTCTTAGGAACCATATTCCTACCCGGACTTTCATACCTGGTTTATTTTTAAGTAGTTGTTTTCCTAGGACTTGTATTCCCAAAGGACTTAAATTCCTTTTACAGCAGTGACAGAAATTTGTCCGCGCAAGTAGTCTGTTGTTTGACTGTGATTATTTCATGGCAGACAGCTATGAAGTGGCAACTATTTGACTGAAGTGACAGGGGAGAGCATGTAGTTTGTAAACATGTGTAACTTGTTGACATTGAAGACTTGTTTGTGATAATTCCGGTCCATACAAAAGTAGTACTTCTTGTGTAAAAAGGGTGTACTTCGGCCTAGTTTAGAGGGTGTGTTTGTTTAAACCAATATGCTGGGAGAAAGAGCTGGACAACAGGGGTTGTCCTTTTCAGGGTATGTGTTCTCTAGGCAGGCAAAGGTACATACAAAAATCTACGGGCCTGGTGATATTAATAAAAATGTTATAGCCACTAAGGCTATATAGAAACATAATATAGCGAAATTAATTGTGGTCTGAGGCCAGTTCGGCAAACTATTATAGATTTCCGTTTGTTAAACTCGGCATTTTAGACGAGCTGCCAGCCTTCCGTCGTAGTGTGATGAATAAGTGTACGATTCTCTTATGGGTTCAGATCTCTATATCACATAAAGATTTTAAAGTTTGATGAGTATCAGCTTAATTTTTTTTTTTACGTCATAGACGTGGATCAGACACGTGTCTGAATTTTTTAAATCGTCTTTCATTTTTGTTAGCATATTGAAGTGGGAAGAGTATCTTGGGTTTTTTTCAAAAGTATATAATGCAACTACATATATAAAGTAGTCTATATGTTTAGGGGTTCTACACGAAGAAACAAAAAACCCCACATGGAGCCCAAAATTGTGAAAAAAATATATGAAAACTGGTAACTCAAAAAAACCCATACCATTTCGCGAACAGCAAAAGCCAATTTCTAAATACATTAACATATTTTTTAATCATATGTTTTATAAGTTTTGATTTTGACTGTAAGTCACAATCCGATTAACTTGTGATTTTATTAATCTTTGACCGATCGGACTTCCATTTCTTGGAATCCTAGTCTATAATTTAAGTCCGTGTGTCTTTCATTCCTTGTACTCCTAGTCCACAGGACTTTCAATCCTAGTATTTCTAGTCCAGTGGAATTTATTCCCGATGTTCTGCTTATTACGTTTGACATAAAACTTTTAAAAACTGTACTTAGTTCTAGTACTTAGTACTAATAACTTCTACTATGATGACTAGTTACTATAATGTAAAACTAACAGGAATAATAAACATGAAAAATTGCCTTTTTATAAATGAACAATTACAAATAGCATCAAAACACTTGAAATTGATTATCACTGACTGCCTTATGGGGGAGGGTCTTTGCATTATTATATCTGGCCGTTGGGAACACCATAAGGGTGTATACCACCGAATCAAATCCCATAGACGACATAACGTGTGGCTAAAACTTCTATCTGCAGCGTGTCAATCGACATATACCCTTTGATATAGATACAAAAAGAAAGAAATGTTTTATTTAACGACGCACTCAACACATTTTATTTACGGTTATATGGCGTCAGACATATGGTTAAGGACCACACAGATTTTGAGAGGAAACCCGCTGTCGCCACTACATGGGCTACTCTTCCGATTAGCAGCAAGGGATCTTTTATTTGCGCTTCCCACAGGCAGGATAGCACAAACCATGGCCTTTGTTGAAACAGTTATGGATCACTGGTTGGTGCAAGTGGTTTACACCTACCCATTGAGCCTTGCGGAGCACTCACTCAGGGTTTGGAGTCGGTATCTGGATTAAAAATCCCATGCCTCGACTGGGATCCGAACCCAGTACCTACCAGCCTGTAGACCGATGGCCTACCACGACGCCACCGAGGCCGGTTTGATATAGATACTACCACCCCTCTTCCTTACAGTGAATCAGAAGAAAATCGGGGTCAAGCTGCTAATTTCAGAGATAACGGGTAGTATCTATGATTACCCTAGTTTCGAACAAAATGTGAGTATTTTTTTAACAGGTACCCCATTATGGCATACATGTTTCAAGCACAAGGCTACTTGACACAGTGAAACTAACCTTTCTTTACAACCAACACACATGTATCACCAATCACATGACTTGTGGTATTAACTGCTCTATCAAACGTGCACCTCTAACTTTGACCCAGCCGGAAGTTAGTTGGTTTAGTACTACCATAAGCGTACGAGACGGGGTGGGGGTTAGGGGGTTAACTGATGAGAACGTTCGGGCAATGTGAGCTGGCCTGAAAATTTCACCATGTATTTTCATCATTCTATTCAAAATACATGCAAAAATGAAGACTGATTTGTTTGGAATCCTATATAGCGTCTTGGTAATAATGCAAATATACGCCGAGTTCCAGATTCGGCTAATAAAAATCAGCCTGCCCCTCCCCTCCCCTAAAAAGGGAGACTACCCCTATTGTGACCAAAACTGTCAGGTGTAAAAGTGCCATGAGTAGTTAGTCTGTTTAACATTACCTCTATAAATTGTGTGTGCATATGATTGACAGTATGATATATTTTTAGGGGTTACGGTTTTGTTTTATTTGGTACAGTGACCTATTGAGCTATTAAAACAATTCTTAGTCATTAGTATTTCTATTAATTGTTAAACCTTAATAAAAACTATACAACAGAATTTTTATCGATGATATGGTGGGTTCGGACTAAGGTCTCACTACATAGATGTCATCTGCCATTGAAACCCATGTTAAATTGCCCAACTTCAAACGAAGATTGCCAATAGAACGGGTTCTCGTTGGCACTAACAACATATACCATTCACTCCAAAATTGAGAACATTTCCGTCTCAGTTTTTTGCTAGATAACCGCATCTTGCTGTAGTACCGGTCCGAACAGGTGGTTCATTAACCGATTCACTAACCGATTCACTCCGGCTGTCACTTGCGCTATATACCCATGTCCCAAAAGGTCGATGAACAATATTACAAAATAACATGGGCAAAATACAGCCAGAAGGCTTACCATTAAATCTACATATTGTTTTAATTCTTCACCATTTCCTAGAAGTGAATATGTGAACCATAACATGTGTCACAATTAGGAACTATAGTGGATGAATGAACTCTCACCCGGAAGTGATCTGTGTAGTGCAGTCTTCGCCAGGAAAGGCGAGCGATCGCTCGCGCTCGCCTCCACACTCGCCTGGAAAGTTTTAGGCGATCTACAAATCGATCGCCTTGCAATAAACTTTTAATATATTTTTTTTAACTTCTAGCTCCTTTTCTCTATGATTTTGACACAACAAAACTATCTCACAAATTGGACACACAAAACTATCTCACAAATAAATATGCGTAGTAACTATCGCGAACTGTTGTGTTTATTTGTATAGTAACAATCTCGAACTGATGTTTTTCTTTGAAACTCTTTGTTTGCACCGTTATCACGGAAACTGATTCGGAACTCCTCGACAGAATCTACGAACATCACAACTAGGAACATCTCGGCTGATACCAGAGAAATCGTGACGGGCCGAGATATTCCGAATGAGACATTACAACGGTCCGATATCGATCGAAGTGTTCCGAATTAGTGGGTGCGTGTGTGTTTTTTCAATGGCGGGAAAAGGTAATTCTGTGGAATTAAAAATATTTAAAGCATAGCCGATGACTGACAATTTTGGTTACAAAATCACAGAGAAAAGTGGTAGAAGTTACGTCAATTTTGTTTGGTGCAAATTATGTGCAAAATACAGGGATTTGTAAAGCGATCGTCACAAACTACACCAACGGCACGAGTATGGTGACAAAGTGTAATACCTCCCGGCATTATTTAGTTAATAGTACATATACATTTATTGAGGAGAGTGATTGCTCGCCTAGCACCATTTCAGGAGAGTGATCTTCAGCTCGCCTTGATTTTGCTCATGGCGAAGACTGTAGTGAGACCTTAAAGTCTAGTGACAGATTTTGTCAAACTTGGTTTGAAGTCAGTTTGATAATTTGGGTCATTTACACCATGAAAAGCTATACTAGAGCCGTCTAACTTATGAACTCTAACCAATACACCAAAAGATAGATGCACAATACCATCCAATAAAACTTCGCATCACATTGTTACTCCTTGGTCATCCACACAATAGATGGCCATCAAACAAGCAGCCACAATATGTGTAGTGAGACCTAAGAAATCAGAGAGTCTGACAAATCATATGTTAGACCAAATTAGTTTTTGAACTAGACAAATCAGGCACATGTTCAGTAAATTATGCCGGGGATGGGTGTCTAGACTGGCAAGTGGAACATTGTTTTGAAGAGGCGTGTTTTGACCTACTAGACCCTCCTCCCCCTTGCAAAAATCCCTGCACATGCGCATTATGAAGGAGATGCGCTTGTAGGCATGACGTAACCAAGGTCTTCAAGAACCCATTTTAACAATGTTTATTCTGTACGCAGGTAAAGACAAACGATGTTACCTACAAATGGATCCAGGCATATGTCCCGAATCAGTGCTGGATGATGATGACGACGATGATGATCCGATACCAAGATGGTTTTACGAAGAGGAGACCGACTCCTGCGAAAAGATGCTCTACTTTGGTTGTGGAGGAAACGGGAACAGGTTCAGAACTAAATCAGATTGTATCGACATGTGTGTCGAAGACGACGATAAATGAATCCACCAGAGACAGACTGATGTATCAAAGTTAAAATGAAAAATACTATCTCCATTTACTGCCCGTTTATACGGGTGTAACTGGTATACAAATGCATCCTGTATTTGATATATGTACTGGTAATCATGATAAAATAAATATCTGTTGTTTAACATCTGCGTCATCATAACGTTAGTTTTCTCAGAACTGAAGAGCCGGGTTTTATTGCATATTTGAGTTCAGTACTGTAGGTTTAACCTCCACCCCCACTAAGACAGCCCCCCCCCCCCTTCCCACACACACACACCGTCTAAACCTGTGCCCCACGACGAACATTACAGGCGTGGTATAAACTGCCCTATCGTTGTGGATGGGTAGCGCCGTTTTTCGGTAAGACTAGCCTGCCTGCCTCTGCCTCTCTCTCTCTCTCTCTCTCTCTCTCTCTCTCTCTCTCTCTCTCTGTACTCTTCTCCCCCCCCCTCCCTCTCTCTGTTTTCATCTCCTTCCGTAGCCCTCGCTCAACGCTCTTTCTGTTCTCTCCCCCCCCCACCCTCTTTTTCTCTCTCCCCTTCTGTCTGTTTTCATTTCCTTCCCTAGCCTTCGCTCAAGTCTCTTTCTGTCCTCTCCTCATCCCTCCCCCCCCCTCCGCTCTCTCTCTCTCTCTCTCTCTCTCTCTCTCTCTCTCTCTCTCTCTCTCTCTCTCTCTCTCTCTCTCCCTCCAAAGTCGAAATAACTTCGCTAATAAAAGTACATTTGTGACAGAAGGGTTATCGTCTAAAGAAGCATTGCTCTCCTTTTTTTTTGGGGGGGGGGGAGGGGGGTGGTGGGGACGAGTACTCACTGCCTGCTAATACCATGAAAAGCATAGGACGCAAGAACAGATCTCTTGGTAGATCCATTCTCTGATTGGAGATATTCCCCTCACAATCAGTGTCCAAAAGACCGTGGTGTGTGTTGTTCCGTCTGTGGAAAATGTAGCGGGTTTCCCCTAAAGCTCCAAACCTTGAGTGAGTGCTCTGCAAGGCTCAATGTGTAAGTGTAAATCACTTCCACCGACTAGTGATCCATAACTGGTTCAACAAAGGCCATGGTTTGTGCTATCCTGCCTGTGGGAAGCGCAAATAAAAGATCCCTTGCTATAATCGGAAAGAATAAGCCACGTAGTGGTGACAGCGGGTTTCCTCTCAAAATCTGTGTGGTCCTTAACCATATGTCTGACGCCATATAACCATTAATAACATGTGTTGAGTGCGTCGTTAAATAAAACATTTCTTTCTTTCTTTCTTTCCCCTAAAGATAACGTGTCAAAATTACCAAATGTTTTGCAAAACGAAACAGACTTTGGCTTTAACTAACTAACAAACAACTATTGTGTTCCACTAATGTGTTGACATTTGGATTAATAACACGCAGCTGACTTCACGTTGGGTTTATAAATCAATATACTCGTATGCCGACTTGAGACTCGAACACGAAATCGATTCATTCAAGCCTTAACAAAGAAACGCGACGCTTTGAAATGCATCAGAATATGTGAACTAGGTTACTACTTGACAATGTATACTTTTTTACGAAGGAAGATTTTCCTGAAGTTCGGAATACTGATGATTTGTTTGCTTCTACTTGGGCCGTATATGTTTAGTGTAAACATAGAAAAACAGTCAGACGTTTTCAATCGCCTTGCACACGACACCGAGCAGGTAAACAACATATTTATTACCGCCTGCTTGTCGTCCCTACATCATATCACACTTCTGAAACATTTCCCTAAAGCTACTGATGGGAGTTTGCTGACAGATTTATTGACATATGGCTGACGTAGCATTTATACTTGAAGAGCTGGACAATAAATCATAATGAAAATGGCGTCTAACAAGGACGAGTATACATTTTTCATTTCTAGTAGGAGTGGGGGGTGGGGAGGACGTTACCCGGGGGTAAAGCACTCGCCTGGTGCGCGGTCGGTCTAGGGTCGATTTCCGTTGGTGGGCCCATTTGGCTATTTCTCGTTCTATCCAGTGCACCAACCCGTGGTATGTGCTATCCTGTCTCATATCATCCATATAAAAGACCTCTTGCTAATAATGGAAAAAAAATGTTCCAAATGTTTGACATCAAATAGCCGATAAAAACTTTTTTCTCATAGGCGTCGGAAGCGAGGGGTTAAGGATAGGGGGCATTGGCTTCCAACTGAAGCTGGAGTGGCCAGAGTATGCTTAACCTGGGCATATTTCAAAAGAAGTCAACACCAGGCCCAAACTTTTAAATTAGCAGCTCAAACTGGATTTTGCCTTCAGTAAGTTTGTATATGTAAACACTACTATAAGCTACTATAAACATTAGGAATACCAGAAATACACGGTATACAAACATTAATATTCTAAGGAAATGTCCAGTTATTATGTATTCATTAAAAGCTTTGTTAGCAGGGGGCGTGCATAAATGTCTGTAAAGTCACAAATACCTCTTTAAAGGGACATTCCTGAGTTTGCTGCATTGTAAGATGTTCTCGACTAGTAAACTATTTCTACGATTAAACGTACATATTAAATATATTTTCATTTGTAAAAAGCCCAAACTGGATTTTGTCTTAAAGCTTTTATTCGTACGTACGAAACAAACATATTTTAGGAAATAAACTGAAATTTAACCTGGTACAAATATTAGAACGATCAGAAACACGTTTAATATACAGCCATTAATATTTTATGCCAAAAAAAATATATTTGATATGTAATTGCAATTGTTAAAAAATCTCTGTTAGTCGATAATATTTTAAAAATTGCCGCAAATTCAGAAATGTCCCTTTAAGATTCATGACTGCCATTTCTTAATGGAGTATAATGATGAAGAAAGCATTTTAAAATATATATCACGGTGTGGTATAACATGTTCATTAAAATTACACTAATGGAAAGTGTGAAATTTTATTTCCATCCCACACCAAAATATAATTTTTATCCGACACCAAAACTAAAGTGCTTTTAAAAGACAAAGGGTTAATCAAAGAAGTAAGTTTGTTAATATAGATTTGAAACATGTTTCTTGATTATGAAAAAGAATATTAGTTAATCAAAGTTCCCTCATATACCTTTTGATAGAATGTTGCATTGATTCCATTAAGTTGTCGTCTTTAATTTCTGTCAGTGTCCGACACCAAAACTATCTAAACTTCGCTGACTTAAAATGGTTTAATTACGGAATTTGTCATGCATGGTATTAATGCAGCTCCTTATGCCTCCTACAAAACCATATTACTTTACTTCCTTATGTGGATGACTTAAAAGGAATACAAGGGCAAAGATTCATATTCCATCCAACACCAAAACTAGTATTTTGAAATATGCCCTTCTATGAACTGACCTGACCCTGAACCCCACCCCCACCCCAGGATCCGTCACTGAGTACTTAATTCAGTTAAATCAGTTCAGAGACTAAAAGTGGTTAATATTTTGCTCTGTGTGTCAAGGAACACGATTCTGTATACGTACAAGACTGGGGTAAAGCAGACAAGAGCGCCAATGAGACAAAGTCAGCGCACCAGGTGGTGTATGGTCCTTCTGCTGTCTTCAAGGACAACATTCTCGGCAACTACGAACCTCCACGAGAAAAAGGACGTACTGGGCCAGGTGTGTATTACATATTGTTTAAAGAATTGTTACTGGAACATATTCAACGGTGAACATAAATCGATCATATTATGCAAACACTGCATAGGACCTAATGCTAGGATCAGACTACCAACAGCCATCACAAAGTTGTCCAACTTTCTGCTCTCACGACTGTACAGTTGCTAGTCTGAGCGCTCTTACAAATCGATTCACAACCATCGAGTTGGACAACTTCGTCGTAACAGTTGACAGTTTGAGACTAGCATAACATTTCTTTTTCATTTCAACTTATTATCTAATTAAGGTTCAAATAAAACACGCTACCCTGGGCATACACCTCAGCTTAGTTGTTGCTAGTGGTTTGTGAGAGAAAAGAGGGAGTAGGGTTCTTACACCTACCCATGGAGTCGTTAAGACTCGCTCTGCGTTGGAGCCTGTACCGGGCTGCGAACCCTGTATCTACCAGCCTTATGTCCGATGGCTTAACCACAACACCACCGAGGCCGTTCGCATAACATTATACTGCAGCTACCAACGTTTTTGTATCGATATTCATCTGTTGATAATCTTTTTTTTTCTTTCTTTTTTTCTTTTTTCTTTTTTTCTTTCTTTTTTCTTCTTCTATTTACCATTATTTGACTCCCAATAGGCTGTGTTTTTCGTGATGAGATTTTTTTGAATATTCATTCATTCGTTTTTTCTGTCTATCTTGCTTTCTTTTTTCATTAATTAATTAATTCGTTTGTTAGTTCGTTCATTCGTATCTACTTTTGAATGACTGGATAATATTAATCATGCACATAGTATAGTGTCAAAAACCTATTTGTTGTGTCACGTTGTGTATTTTGTAGGTGAATACGGCGAAGGGGTGATAACTCCAGACAAAGACGCGCGACTGGTTGTGCAATCAGACAGAGAGTATGGCTACAACATGCTGGCTAGTGACCAGATAGCCCTGGATCGAGTCCCGGCAGATCTCAGGCTGGACGAGTAAGAGAAAAGTTTGTTTTTCTTAACGACATCACTAGAGCACATTGATTTATTACTCATCGGCTATTGGATGTCAAACATTTACAACAGGTTCTTTTAAGATGTACATGTATCTGACGAGCAAAAATGAGTTTAATACTTTTGAAACAACAAGTTGTAAGACAAATAAAGTTTTTATTTTTCACATATGCACAAAAATCAGTTTTAAAAAGAAATGTAAATATATTTTTCCAACTAAGCCATATTACATACGGCTCTGGCATAGTTAATTAGTTTTGGTAGTGTTAATTTCAGTGGTACCTGGACCATGCAGCTACCAAATCAGATGTTTTTAAATCGATATTTAACATATGTAGGATATCGTTGTCTAATGCCAAACATTTCATATTTTTTCTCCATTAGACATGTCCGCTAGCTGATGACGAAATAAGATTAGTTTAAAACCAAAAGGCCAACACATTAAAACAAAAAATACACCAGCTTGTGATGGTTCGTAAATACCACTTGTAGTGAGTTATTGAAGTGTAGTTATTTATTTTTAATTTCAGGGATTTATTCAGGCGTTTTGTGTGTCCGAACATGGGCCCATTCTCAAAACATAGTGGTACTGAAAATTCCCAATGCAGGGGCGTAGGCTAGGGGGGTTCGGGCGAACCCCCTCCCCCTGAAGCAAATGGTCCGCTTTCAGAACTAAAACATACAGGTTTATACATATGAAGTTTCTGGTGGTGCAAAAACAAAATAGAAAAAGGTCCACTTGGTTCATATTCGAACACCCCCCCCCCTCCCCCACCCCAGGTCCAGATCACGCTACGCCCCTGCAATGCATATTATAAAATTAAGTCTGTTGTAATAAATTAATTGAATACTGGTGTATTGCAGCATTCAGTGGCCTGAAAAAAAATATTCCAAGTATGATTTATTGGCACTCATCAGACATGGGACCCTGACAAAAAATCCTGGATCAATTTCTGAACTTACTACTGGCTAGAGTGACATCGCGCTTGCAGATTTCTGGAAGAGATCAATTTCTGAACTTACTACTGCCTAGAGTGACATCGCGCTTGCAGATTTGTGGAAAAGATCAATTTCTGAACTTACTACTGGCTAGAGTGACATCGCGCTTGCAGATTTCTGGAAGAGATCAATTTCTGAACTTACTACTGGCTAGAGTGACATCGCGCTTGCAGATTTGTGGAAGAGATCAATTTCTGAACTTACTACTGGCTGAGTGACATCGCGCTTGCAGATTTGTAGAAGAGATAAATTTTGATGTATGAAATATCACTCACAACAGTAGATTACGACATTAGGCAAAGATATACTAAACTAATTTAAAACAAGATGAACACTGAGTAGACGTGAGTTCCCATGCTAATGAAAGCACATTACTTCACTGTTCTTTCACAGATCCAGGAAATAGGGCGCATACAACTTATGAAATGGCAATCCAATACAAATTAAAAACAAACCACAGGAAAAGAGGCACTTGAATATATTTAGGGGACAGTCCTCCTCTCCTTGGGGCTATTTCTTGTTCCAGCCAGTGCTGGTATATAAAAGGCTGTGGTATGTACTAACTTGTCT
This sequence comes from Gigantopelta aegis, assembly GCF_016097555.1. NCBI lineage: Eukaryota > Metazoa > Mollusca > Gastropoda > Neomphalida > Peltospiridae > Gigantopelta > Gigantopelta aegis. Next base: position 87,535,070 of record NC_054702.1, read on the forward strand.
GTGGGATGGTGCATATAAAAGATTCCTTGCTGCTAATCGAAAAGAGTAGCCCATGAAGTGGCGACAGCGGGTTTCCTCTCTCAATATCTGTGTGGTCCTTAACCATATGTCTGACGCCATATAACCGTAAATAAATGTGTTGAGTGCGTCGTTAAATAAAACATTTCCTTCCTTTTTTCCCTCCCCTTGGGTCATCCTTTTTCTTAAAATATAATATATGTATTTAAAGGGGTAGATAATTTATATTACAAGTATATTAGAGTGTATTAATGTCAGCGTTTCTTATTTCAGGTGTAAATACTGGCATTATCCAGAGAGCTTACCTACGTCCAGCGTTATTATCGTGGTGTTTAACGAAGGCTGGTCACCATTCCTCCGTACCGTGCACAGCGTCATCAACACGTCCCCACAACAACTACTTACAGAGGTTATCATCATCGATGATTTTAGTGATAAAGGTAACACACGTGTATGCAATGTTTCTAACTTTATGTATATGTATGCATTTGCGTGAGAAAGTGTTTGTGTACATGTGCAGGTGTTGGCTACGTATACCTGTCCACATATAGGTGACGCGTTCAGTTGTAAAACGCTATACATCCATTTTTTGAGTAAAAATCTGGAGTTCATTTGTAAAACGCTATATATATATATATATATATATATATATATATATATATATATATATATATATATATATATATATATTAGTAAAAACTTCGTTATACTGAAACATGGTGTACTGCATATCACACGAAATACATCGTATTCAATGTACTCAGATCGCGTTTTTACGATATTGTTATTCTCCTAAATGCTAAATATACTATACAACTAATGCTTTTAATGCAATATTTTGTATTTTTGGTAATTACAATGTTTGATGTTTATATCCGTTGCCTCCACATATGAATACTTACATGTACTTTTATTAACCAGAGCATTTTGGAGCAAAACTGGAAAACTACATTAAACGGTGGTCTGGAAAAGTGAAACTGTACAGAAATACGAAACGAAAAGGTTTAATTCAATCTCGGACAGCTGGAGCCATGTTGGCCACAGGTGACGTGATTATTTTTCTTGACGCTCATTGTGAATGTGAATCAAACTGGCTGCCTCCTTTGTTGTCAAGAATTGCATACGACAGGTTTGTGCTTGCTCTTTGTCTCAATGTCTGTTCGTCTGTCTTTTTATAAATCTATTTTTTTATATTTCTGATTGAGCGTACTTAATATGCCTGTTGTGAGCTTCTTTCATGTTACCTAATTAAGCACAGGTTATTCAAACGTAATTTATTTCAGGACCATCGTGGCAGTTCCAATCGTAGATTCCATCGACTGGAAAACATTTCGTTTTAAAAGTGTGTACCGAAAATACAATCTGCGGGGCCTGTTTGAGTGGGGGTTCTTTTACAAAGAGGGTATGGTACCACCAGTGGAACTCAGCAAACGGAAACTTGACAGTGAGCCTTATTGGTAAACGTGCTGCCTTTTCTATTTTGCAAATTTATACATGTACTTGTATCTGCATTTTCTCTATCAGACTGTATCTAATCCATCTTGGTATGCCTAAATTTTGTTTTGAAATGTCTAATCTTGCCATTTTAATGAATGACGTTAAATGATGTTTCATTATTTACAAATTTACAACAGCCATTCACGTTGGTATATATCTTTTATGAATTATAGGTATGCACAAAAAAAAACCCACCCCAAATGTCTCATTTCTTTTTAAGATAGTCTAAATGAACACTAATGCTCTGGTTTTCGCAAGAACTATTTGCCTTTCAATATGATATGTGCCTGTAGTTCTAAAATTAAAACATTGAATAACAAAAATGTTTATGTTTGTGTTGTAAATGAGTTATATGTATGTGCTATTTCAATAAAGGTCGCCAACGCATGCTGGAGGTCTCCTGGCAATGGACAGACGTTATTTCCTTGAACTTGGCGCGTACGACCCAGGACTTGAAATCTGGGGTGGAGAAAACTTTGAACTGTCTTTTAAGGTAGGGTAATTTACAACCTGCTTGACATTCGTTAACTAGACAAATTAAACTATTGTTTTAGATAAATATGTATTATAGATATTTTATTTTTTTATATCACCAATTGATTTTATTGTTTTCAGTAATAAATAATTATGCATGTAATATAATTATACATAATAATTTCCACAAACTCTAAAGTATTTGATAGAGTTCTAATTATTTCTAAGAAGAAAAAAAAGATTTGAATGAAATGCCTTATTTGGCTTGACAGATTTTTGTTATTGTTGTTTCGATCCTTGGTCGTTGTTATACTAGGCTCAGACTAACAACTGTAAGCTGAAAGTTGGTCAAATTTCTGCTGTCACTTCTACGACTGTCCAGTTGCTAGTCTGAGCGCTCTTACAACTCGATTTTTGTCGTATAATCCATTAGGTGTTAATCTGAGAGCTGCTGTCGTAAGTCAGGAGTTGGGAGAAATTACAACGCAACTGTCGAGTTGGCTAGCTTTCTGCTGGCAGTTGGTAGTCTAAGCCTAGTATTAGATGCATATCATGCTTTCCCCATCACTCCTCTGATACTCATTCAAGGAGAGCAATTTTAACTCACCTTAGTATGTGAATTTATATAACATCATCATGGTAAAATGGCTCCCCATAATCTGTTAGGGTAGCAGTTAATCACTCCCTCCATTTATTTTCATAGCGAGGTATGTTTAAATAATTTATGAAATCTGGACTTCTCTTGCATGATTTAAAGAATGTTTAATGACATCTGATCACAACAAAGTAAACTGTATTTCCATGCAAATGAAGCCATGATTGTTTTTAGGTGTGGATGTGTGGCGGAAGTGTTGAGTGGGTCCCGTGTTCGAGGGTTGGACTTCTCTTGCATGATTTAAAGAATGTTTAATGACATCTGATCACAACAAAGTAAACTGTATTTCCATGCAAATGAAGCCATGATTGTTTTTAGGTGTGGATGTGTGGCGGAAGTGTTGAGTGGGTCCCGTGTTCGAGGGTTGGTCACGTGTACAAACATCACGTGCCGCCAAGGAAAGTGAATATTAATACTAAAATCCACTACACCAAACAGGTACGTGTACACCATAAACAATAAAGATTGCAAAAAGTTGTCAGTTTTTTCATTGATCAAGCAAAAGTTAAACATTTAAACTCACACAACTTTGCGTACTCCCAGTCAGTGCAATGTGTCTTGCAAAGACGGCGTGGTGTTGCTTAATGAATTAGGCACCAGAATTGAAAATGAAAATCATAAAACAGAATAAATAAATAACATTTGTTATGCACTATATTCCAATGCACTGAAATGTGAGTATAACACACACACACACATACACACACACACACACACAATATATATATATAGTTATACGTATATAGTTACTTCTTAACATGTGTATGTTTTGTTGATTTTTGGTGTGTTTCATTTAATTTTGGGGGTTAGGAGTGATTTTGTTTATTTTTTGTTTTTACGTTTGATTTACCTTTTATTTCGCTTTGATGTTATTCGTTTTGATTTTTAGCTTCATTCCTCCATTCCATATGCGTTGTCTTTAGAATTATCTCCGTATCGTGGAGGTGTGGATGGATGGCGAATATAAGGACTATTTTTACACGATACAGCCCTGGCTGCGCGGATACCCCGTCACCAACATCAGCAAGCAGCTCCAGATGAAGAAAGATAAAAACTGTAAATCATTCAAATGGTTTATGGAAAATATAGCCTATGACGTGTTCTACAAGTTTCCAGCGCCACCTAGAAACAAAGCATGGGGGAAGGTAATTCCATGTGATTACATAGATCTACATGTACATATTTTAAAACATTTTATGCAATTAATCCTGAGTTAAAACAACCACAAGGTACCAACATGTAGACTATATCAGTAGTGTTTTAAGCAGTACTTTAAATAGTTGGTGGTTGCTGAATAGTTAAAGCTTAAATTAGCATTATGTTTCTACAGTTGTAATAATTACGTTATTGTTGTTTTTGTTTTCTTTTTTTCTTTTCTTTTTCTGTTTTCATGACTTACATTACATATATACGTTTTATTACACTTTTTTTTCATAACGATTTTCTATTTCCATCAAAGAACTCATTTAAATAACCTGTTGACTGTTATTGAAAGCATAATACTATTTACACAGTTGCGTCCCTTGAACTGTGTGTGTGTGTGTGTGTGTGTGTGTGTGTATAAGGAAGGAAATGTTTTATTTAACGACGCACTCAACACATTATATTTACGGTTATATGGCATCAGACATATGGTTAAGGACCACACAGATATTGAGAGAGGAAACCCGCTATCGCCATTTCATGGGCTACTTTTTTTATTAGCAGCAAGGGATCTTTTATATGCACCATCCCACAGACAGGATAGTACATACCACGGTCTTTGTTACACCAGTTGTGGAGCTCTGGCTGTAATGAGAAATAGCCCAATGGGTCCACCGACGGGGATCGATCCTAGACCGACCGCGCATCAAGCGAACGTTTTACCACTGGGCACGTCCCGCCACGACTATTATTGAAAGCAAAATACTATTTACACGGTTGCGTCCCTTCAACTGTGTTATCGATGGGCCTCGAAACTATGTAATAAAAAGTAAGCCAAAAATATCTTTCAAGTTTGATTCACGGGGCTCGTTTTATTAGAATCCGGGTCTCGGGGGCGGGGTGGGGGTGGACACGGCGGACCGTAGCCCAGTGGTAAAGCGTCCGCTTAATGCGCGATCGGTTTGGGATCGATTCTCGTCGGTGGACCCATTGGGCTATTTCTCGTTCCAGCCAGTGCACTACGACTGATATATAAAATGCCGTAGTATGTGCTCTCCTGTCTGTGGGATGATGCATATAAAACATCCTTTGCTACTAATGGAAAAATGTAGCGGGTTTCCTCTCTGAGACAATATATCGGAATTACCAAATGTTTGACATCCAAAAGCCGAAGAATGAATGAATGAATGTTTAACGACACCCCAGCACGAAAAATACATCAGCTATTGGGTGTCAAATTATGGTAAAGCAAACAAATAAATTCACGATTTAAATAAAAACACAGTGTAAAGAACTGTGCAAAAGTACAAATATCACAGATAGATACTGACTTTTACTCAAAATTTCAATTTGTGCTGTATTGGCCATTCTTTAAGATAATGTTACACCCCTGCACCACGGTGAGGTTACAGCACGCGCAGGGACCAATAGCCGAAGATTAATAAATCAATGTGCTCTAGTGGTGTTGTTAAACAAATCAAACAAACCGTCTTAAAGGGAAGCGTTGAACAGGCTATATGTAATAATACGTATTTACCATTATAGCCCAGTCGCCCATTACTATTTACATTATTTGCATTATTATTATTACATTTGAATTAAACCATTATAGTGTTCATGAAATATTCCTAACGAATAATTCCTTCTTATCTGCATACACGGCTGCGTGACTTTGAAATGCATGGACGTAATGTGATTGACACGCTGGAACTATCACTGAGGATTTGAAATCGGCGTGAGATGAACTTCTCAATTACTATTCCCAATACATGTATATAATATGGACGGTATCATCAATCAAAATAGTATTTTGCGAGCATCTGCGGTTGATGGGTGTCACGGGGATTCTATAATACCCGTAACTGAATAAAACACGATTATCCAAATATCTCTCCTAACTGTATATCTATTAGATCTCTCTGTAACAGGCAGTATATACCCGCGTTGGCTCGTCTAGGTATGATCAGAGATACGATCTTATATAAAGTATATATTATTATAGCACGTTTAGTTCACTAGAAAACACAACAAAAACACAATACACTTTGGAATCTGTATTAACCTAGGCTGACAAATGTACTGCCGCAGTAGTTAATTAATAACAACAATAATAACAACCCAGAACTGATCACTTAATTAGTTAATCTCTAGGTGTCTAGTTTACACAATATGCTAATCACTTCACCGTGACACAACACCCACACGTGTGATAATTGAGAAACGCTTCCAGGGGAACTTAATTAATAAGGAATTACAGCTCTATTCCTAACTGGTTAATTTTTAATTAACCCTAACTACTCATTCAATAACCTTGTAACACAGAATTAATACTGGTACCTATCACAATAAAGACAATAACCTACAGTTTACCTAGGTCTTCTAGGATGACTGGCTAAGCTTTATATTACCAAATACTCGTATAATGTTAGAACAAAAAGTCTACGATTTACTTCGTGAGATGACCGAAGACACTGTCTAAAGAATATTGGTATAATACAGTATTAAAATATTTAAAGTCACATCAATCACATCAAGGTTATACAACAGAGCAGAAATGATATTTACCAAAGTCCAAACGGACTAACGTTCTCCCTGGACACCTTCCTATTTCGTTCTCTCAGATATCTCTAAACCATAGCTATTTATTATAAAATCAGAAAATTCGCCCGGGGGTACAAGGCGGTCCTCCCCCTATCATCTGATATTCCACCTCTCCCAGAGACGCATTTTTCTCTTTGATCGCCAGACGTACTGACGCCATCGTCGCCAAATCACGGTTGTAAAAACCGCACTCGCAGAGGTATTACGTAACTACTGGCCACATGGCTCCGCACATGGGCTGGGTGTGTATTAGACGACCATCGCGCAGAAGTATTACGTAACAAGTTGCCCACCTAGCTAAGTGCATTTGGAACTGCACATGGCCTTCAACCGTCACACACCCCCACCTCAAAAAGGATATTTCCTCTACTCTAGGAATAGGGAAATATACTACATGTAAACAAAATGTGCGTTAACCGACGCATCCGGGCATTTATAACACATGTAATAATAAGGTGACTACCAGTAATCACACTGAGTCTCTGAGTCCCTGGTATACAAAATAAAATATATATAAACAAAACAGAAATCAAGAATGTCAACACATTATCTAAATGTTCAACTTCGGGACAGGGCATCAGCGATTACATTGGATGTGCCCTTGATATGTCCAATGGTAATTGGGTATTCTTTCAGAAGAAGACTCCATCTCAAAACTCTCTGGTTGGAGGCTTTCATTAGGATGGTCCAGTCCGTCTTCGTCTTCTTGGAACAGCACAGCTCCAGCACCCACGTCACTGGCACCCACAGCTAGCTTGAAAGGCACTCGGTAGTCTAGTGCTGCCATCACAGGAGACGAGTAGCGCATCTGCTTGATACGGTTGAATGACTTCTCGCATTCACCTGACCACTGGAACTTCGTTTCTTTCTTTTTCAGTGTCGCACGTTTTCCAGGTTTTCTCCGATAGGCATGCTGTCGAATCGGTGTAGCGTTGGGTTCCAAGCGCACATCCTGGCTTAAGGGGTTGGTAATCGTTGGAAGGTTCTGACAAATGGAAACATTGTCTTGTTTCAACGTAGTCAACTTTTCTCGCTAGAATCCGGCTGTTGGTTAATTTTCTCTCGGCAGTGTTGACGTCATCACAGGAAACTGAGTGACCCTCAATTTGGACCGGTCTCTCTGGAACTATCGGCAGTCTGTCAAAATAACCTTTTAGCAAATTGATGTGACAATACCTACTTTTCCTAACCCTATCAGGAGTGTTTATCACATACCCTGTCTCATTAACCCGTTTGTGCACAACATAGGGCCCGAAATACCTGTTCTGCACAGAACCCCGTTTAATGGGAAGGTACAGCAGCACCTTATCCCCTGGTTTAAATTCCCGACTCTTAGTCTTCCTATCAAACACTGATTTTATTTTGCTCTGAACATGGCTCAGTTGCTTCCTAGCCTTCCTATCCCTAACTCTCTTATTCATTAATACTCCCTTGTCCACAGTTAACAAGGTAGTGCGAGCTGCCAACAATTTTGGATCAGCCCCCTGCTCTAGAATATACTCTTGTCTATTACAAGGTAAATCCCCTCCACGAAACACAACTGGTTCAATTCCCCTCCTCGGGAGATCAACAGGTTCCACCACATTTAATTCCTCAGTTGACTTATCTACCATTTTACTGATAACCTCGTCCACTCCAATTTCATGGCTCACACACGTATCAGACAAATCACAAATATCCTCTGGGTCCCGTGATAACCTACTGGTCATATCCCTAGTCATTACACACGCAGGATATCTAATCTCATCAACCTCACACTCTTTTATGGGTAAAGTGCTGTCTTTAATTAACAATTGGTCACATTTCGGCTGACAACACTGACTAGTCAAATCATTGCCCAACAAAACTCCTGTTTTCAACGGGCAAGTCCTTCACAACACCCATAATGACTGGTCCCGTCACAAACTTCGAACACAAGAAAACGTTATGTAACCGAACAACCATTTTTTCTCCAGTAACCGAGGTTAAGGCCAAACTACGTCCTATGTCTGAATTTTCAATACCAGCTAAACACTCTTGCGTGATCAAACTCTGACTACACCCGGTATCTCTATAGATTGATATTGCCTTAGGACACAACTCTTGTTTCACATCACAAACCATACCAGTGGACACATACGGGTTTACTTTCTCTGCCATGTGACTAGCCATTAACTCTCTCGCTAACGGAGCTGACCTCACTAAACCGACCACGTGCGCATTATCGCGTTTCCTTTTAAAACAGTCCCCGACAAGATGGTTATCCTTTTTACAGTAACTGCAATGTGGACGAAAAGTTCGTGCATTGGCTGATAATGCAGGTTTATCCTTACTTTGCACACCAGGTGCATTCCTTGCCTGACTAGCTGACCAACTAGATGATTCTCCCCGATAGTTACTTTCCCGAGAAAAACCTGGCTGAAATTTCTTCTTATCACCCTGTTGTAAAGAGCTACCCGGTACTGCCTGAGCTTTGTGTATTAACACGTAATCATCTGCCACTATGCCTGCCTCCTCTATCTTTTTGACATCACGATCCTCTAAATGAATACGTAAGCTAACTGGTAATCCATTTTTAATGTCCTGTAAGATCAACAACTCCCGTAACTCGGTATATGACTCTACCTGATGAGAAATCACCCATTTATCAAACATCCCTGCCTTCTTAGCCACAAACTCACTATAAGACTGACCCTGCGTTTTTCTCAACTCGCTATACCGTAAACGATAATCCTCAGGTCGTAATTCATACGCCCTTAACACCGCAGCCGTAACTAGGTCGTACTGACTTGCTCGCTCATCACTCATTGAATTATAAGCTACACTAGCCTTCCCCTTAAACTTAGACACGGCTAACAATGTCCACTTAGACTGCGGCCAATTTAGCTGCTTAGCGGCCCGTTCAAAAATTTGGAAGAACATATCTACCTCCTGGTCATCAAATACCGGCACTGATCTATAAGCCTCCGACATGTTAAACCCATTTCCGGCTTCTCGTCTGACTTCTTCAGTATTCAACTTTAACTCATGTTCCACTTTTAATTTTTCTAACTGGAATTCTCTATCCCTATGTCTATCTTCTCTATCCCTCTCTTCTCTTTCTCTCTCTCTCTCTCTTTATCCCTCTCTCTATCTTCTCTATCCCTATCTCTATCTTCTCTATCTCTATCTTCTTTCTCTCTATCTCTCTCTTCTCTTTCTCTCTCTCTCTCTCTATCTAATGCACGTTCTTCTCTTTCGTACTCAAGTTTTTTAAAAGCTAATTGTTGTTCCACCCTTAACTCATTTATCTCTATCTCTGGAACAATCTCACTGTGTTCCATAACAGGACTATCACCAAAAACTTCGTGGATAATAATTGTCCTTATATCTCCTAAGGTTTTAGCTGATGTTAAATCAATTTCTCGCTCACCCGCGATTTCAACTAACTCGGCCTTACGTGCTCGCTTAATCTGCACTACACTGAGCGTAGGCCTACCCAGCAAATTCTTATCCATGTTTAGATATGACGCACTTACTATTAATTAATTTTCTAGTGAACAACGTTGCTACTTCTGGTTATTTGTAAAAATAATTTATAAAGCCCCCATTTACAAACAATACTTTTCTAAATATGCATGTCCCGTTTCAGATCCGGGACGAGCGCCCCAATTTTCTACTCCTGTCACGGGGATTCTATAATACCCGTAACTGAATAAAACACGATTATCCAAATATCTCTCCTAACTGTATATCTATTAGATCTCTCTGTAACGGGCAGTTCAAAACCGCTTTGGCTCGTCTAGGTATGATCAGAGATACGATCTTATATAAAGTATATATTATTATAGCACGTTTAGTTCACTAGAAAACACAAAAAAAAACCGCAATACACTTTGGAATCTGTATTAATCCACGCTGACAAATGTACTGCCGCAGTAGTTAATTAATAACAACAATAATAACAACCCAGAACTGATCACTTAATTAGTTAATCTCTAGGTGTCTAGTTTACACAATATGCTAATCACTTCACCGTGACACAACACCCACACGTGTGATAATTGAGAAACGCTTCCAGGGGAACTTAATTAATAAGGAATTACAGCTCTATTCCTAACTGGTTAATTTTTAATTAACCCTAACTACTCATTCAATAACCTTGTAACACAGAATTAATACTGGTACCTATCACAATAAAGACAATAACCTACAGTTTACCTAGGTCTTCTAGGATGACTGGCTAAGCTTTATATTACCAAATACTCGTATAATGTTAGAACAAAAAGTCTACGATTTACTTCGTGAGATGACCGAAGACACTGTCTAAAGAATATTGGTATAATACAGTATTAAAATATTTAAAGTCACATCAATCACATCAAGGTTATACAACAGAGCAGAAATGATATTTACTAAAGTCCAAACGGACTAACGTTCCCCCTGGACGCCTTCCTATTTCGTTCTCTTAGATATCTCTAAACCATAGCTATTTATTATAAAATCAGAAAATTCGCCCGGGGGTACAAGGCGGTCCTCCCCCTATCATCTGATATTCCACCTCTCCCAGAGACGCATTTTTCTCTTTGATCGCCAGACGTACTGACGCCATCGTCGCCAAATCACGGTTGTAAAAACCGCACTCGCAGAGGTATTACGTAACTACTGGCCACATGGCTCCGCACATGGGCTGGGTGTGTATTAGACGACCATCGCGCAGAAGTATTACGTAACAAGTTGCCCACCTAGCTAAGTGCATTTGAAACTGCACATGGCCTTCTAAAACAATTAATATCGCCACAGGCGAAAAGAGATTAAGAGCATGTACCGTCACACACCCCCACCTCAAAAAGGATATTTCCTCTACTCTAGGAATAGGGAAATATACTACATGTAAACAAAATGTGCGTTAACCGACGCATCCGGGCATTTATAACACATGTAATAATAAGGTGACTACCAGTAATCACACTGAGTCTCTGAGTCCCTGGTATACAAAATAAAATATATATAAACAAAACAGAAATCAAGAATGTCAACACATTATCTAAATGTTCAACTTCGGGGCAGGGCATCAGCGATTACATTGGATGTGCCCTTGATATGTCCAATGGTAATTGGGTATTCTTTCAGAAGAAGACTCCATCTCAAAACTCTCTGGTTGGAGGCTTTCATTAGGATGGTCCAGTCCGTCTTCGTCTTCTTGGAACAGCACAGCTCCAGCACCCACGTCACTGGCACCCACAGCTAGCTTGAAAGGCACTCGGTAGTCTAGTGCTGCCATCACGGGAGACGAGTAGCGCATCTGCTTGATACGGTTGAATGACTTCTCACATTCACCTGACCACTGGAACTTCGTTTCTTTCTTTTTCAGTGTCGCACGTTTTCCAGGTTTTCTCCGATAGGCATGCTGTCGAATCGGTGTAGCGTTGGGTTCCAAGCGCACATCCTGGCTTAAGGGGTTGGTAATCGTTGGAAGGTTCTGACAAATGGAAACATTGTCTTGTTTCAACGTAGTCAACTTTTCTCGCTAGAATCCGGCTGTTGGTTAATTTTCTCTCGGCAGTGTTGACGTCATCACAGGAAATTGAGTGACCCTCAATTTGGACCGGTCTCTCTGGAACTATCGGCAGTCTGTCAAAATAACCTTTTAGCAAATTGATGTGACAATACCTACTTTTCCTAACCCTATCAGGAGTGTTTATCACATACCCTGTCTCATTAACCCGTTTGTGCACAACATAGGGCCCGAAATACCTGTTCTGCACAGAACCCCGTTTAATGGGAAGGTACAGCAGCACCTTATCCCCTGGTTTAAATTCCCGACTCTTAGTCTTCCTATCAAACACTGATTTTATTTTGCTCTGAACATGGCTCAGTTGCTTCCTAGCCTTCCTATCCCTAACTCTCTTATTCATTAATACTCCCTTGTCCACAGTTAACAAGGTAGTGCGAACTGCCAACAATTTTGGATCAGCCCCCTGCTCTAGAATTAACTCTTGTCTATTACAAGGTAAATCCCCTCCACGAAACACAACTGGTTCAATTCCCCTCCTCGGGAGATCAACAGGTTCCACCACATTTAATTCCTCAGTTGACTTATCTACCATTTTACTGATAACCTCGTCCACTCCAAATTCATGGCTCACACACGTATCAGACAAATCACAAATATCCTCTGGGTCCCGTGATAACCTACTGGTCATATCCCTAGTCATTACACACGCAGGATATCTAATCTCATCAACCTCACACTCTTTTATGGGTAAAGTGCTGTCTTTAATTAACAATTGGTCACATTTCGGCTGACAACACTGACTAGTCAAATCATTGCCCAACAAAACTCCTGTTTTCAACGGGCAAGTCCTTCACAACACCCATAATGACTGGTCCCGTCACAAACTTCGAACACAAGAAAACGTTATGTAACCGAACAACCATTTTTTCTCCAGTAACCGAGGTTAAGGCCAAACTACGTCCTATGTCTGAATTTTCAATACCAGCTAAACACTCTTGCGTGATCAAACTCTGACTACACCCGGTATCTCTATAGATTGATATTGCCTTAGGACACAACTCTTGTTTCACATCACAAACCATACCAGTGGACACATACGGGTTTACTTTCTCTGCCATGTGACTAGCCATTAACTCTCTCGCTAACGGAGCTGACCTCACTAAACCGACCACGTGCGCATTATCGCGTTTCCTTTTAAAACAGTCCCCGACAAGATGGTTATCCTTTTTACAGTAACTGCAATGTGGACGAAAAGTTCGTGCATTGGCTGATAATGCAGGTTTATCCTTACTTTGCACACCAGGTGCATTCCTTGCCTGACTAGCTGACCAACTAGATGACTCTCCCCGATAGTTACTTTCCCGAGAAAAACCTGGCTGAAATTTCTTCTTATCACCCTGTTGTAAAGAGCTACCCGGTACTGCCTGAGCTTTGTGTATTAACACGTAACCATCTGCCACTATGCCTGCCTCCTCTATCTTTTTGACATCACGATCCTCTAAATGAATACGTAAGCTAACTGGTAATCCATTTTTAATGTCCTGTAAGATCAACAACTCCCGTAACTCGGTATATGACTCTACCTGATGAGAAATCACCCATTTATCAAACATCCCTGCCTTCTTAGCCACAAACTCACTATAAGACTGACCCTGCGTTTTTCTCAACTCGCTATACCGTAAACGATAATCCTCAGGTCGTAATTCATACGCCCTTAACACCGCAGCCTTAACTAGGTCGTACTGACTTGCTCACTCATCACTCATTGAATTATAAGCTACACTAGCCTTCCCCTTAAACTTAGACACGGCTAACAATGTCCACTTAGACTGCGGCCAATTTAGCTGCTTAGCGGCCCGTTCAAAAATTTGGAAGAACATATCTACCTCCTGGTCATCAAATACCGGCACTGATCTATAAGCCTCCGACATGTTAAACCCATTTCCGGCTTCTCGTCTGACTTCTTCAGTATTCAACTTTAACTCATGTTCCACTTTTAATTTTTCTAACTGGAATTCTCTATCCCTATGTCTATCTTCTCTATCCCTCTCTTCTCTTTCTCTCTCTCTCTCTTTATCCCTCTCTCTATCTTCTCTATCCCTATCTCTATCTTCTCTATCTCTATCTTCTTTCTCTCTATCTCTCTCTTCTCTTTCTCTCTCTCTCTCTCTATCTAATGCACGTTCTTCTCTTTCGTACTCAAGTTTTTTAAAAGCTAATTGTTGTTCCACCCTTAACTCATTTATCTCTATCTCTGGAACAATCTCACTGTGTTCCATAACAGGACTATCACCAAAAACTTCGTGGATAATAATTGTCCTTATATCTCCTAAGGTTTTAGCTGATGTTAAATCAATTTCTCGCTCACCCGCGATTTCAACTAACTCGGCCTTACGTGCTCGCTTAATCTGCACTACACTGAGCGTAGGCCTACCCAGCAAATTCTTATCCATGTTTAGATATGACGCACTTACTATTAATTAATTTTCTAGTGAACAACGTTGCTACTTCTGGTTATTTGTAAAAATAATTTATAAAGCCCCCATTTACAAACAATACTTTTCTAAATATGCATGTCCCGTTTCAGATCCGGGACGAGCGCCCCAATTTTCTACTCCTGTCACGGGGATTCTATAATACCCGTAACTGAATAAAACACGATTATCCAAATATCTCTCCTAACTGTATATCTATTAGATCTCTCTGTAACGGGCAGTTCAAAACCGCTTTGGCTCGTCTAGGTATGATCAGAGATACGATCTTATATAAAGTATATATTATTATAGCACGTTTAGTTCACTAGAAAAAAAAGAAAAAAAACGCAATACACTTTGGAATCTGTATTAATCTACGCTGACAAATGTACTGCCGCAGTAGTTAATTAATAACAACAATAATAACAACCCAGAACTGATCACTTAATTAGTTAATCTCTAGGTGTCTAGTTTACACAATATGCTAATCACTTCACCGTGACACAACACCCACACGTGTGATAATTGAGAAACGCTTCCAGGGGAACTTAATTAATAAGGAATTACAGCTCTATTCCTAACTGGTTAATTTTTAATTAACCCTAACTACTCATTCAATAACCTTGTAACACAGAATTAATACTGGTACCTATCACAATAAAGACAATAACCTACAGTTTACCTAGGTCTTCTAGGATGACTGGCTAAGCTTTATATTACCAAATACTCGTATAATGTTAGAACAAAAAGTCTACGATTTACTTCGTGAGATGACCGAAGACACTGTCTAAAGAATATTGGTATAATACAGTATTAAAATATTTAAAGTCACATCAATCACATCAAGTTTATACAACAGAGCAGAAATGATATTTACCAAAGTCCAAACGGACTAACGTCCCCCCTGGACGCTTCCTATTTCGTTCTCTCAGATATCTCTAAACCATAGCTATTTATTATAAAATCAGAAAATTCGCCTTGGGGTACAAGGCGGTCCTCCCCCTATCATCTGATATTCCACCTCTCCCAGAGACGCATTTTTCTCTTTGATCGTCAGACGTACTGACGCCATCGTCGCCAAATCACGGTTGTAAAAACCGCACTCGCAGAGGTATTACGTAACTACTGGCCACATGGCTCCGCACCTGGGCTGGGTGTGTATCAGACGACCATCGCGCAGAAGTATTACGTAACAAGTTGCCCACCTAGCTAAGTGCATTTGGAACTGCACACGGCCTTCTAAAACAATTAATATCGCCACAGGCGAAAAGAGATTAAGTGCATGTACCGTCACACCTTGATAGGTGCGGCCTCGCGTTATCCTGCTGCAACGTAAGGTTATGCGCATGGATAAGTGGAAGGACGTGAGGCCTGATGACCTGTTCCCGATATCTTACGGCTGTAAGATTGCCCTGGATAACCACGAGAGGTCTTTTTACGTCATTAGAAATTCCCCTAAACCAGAACATACCCTCCCCCAAATCTGTCGTTTTCTTTAACGCACCGTCTGAATATAGCTCACCTCGACGCTGAGACACGTTGATGTACATCTGACCTGTAAAGCGAGTGGTAAAGCGCTCGCTTGATACACATTCGGTGTGGGATGGATCCCCGTTGGTGGGCCCACTGAGCTATTTCTCGTTTCAGCCAGTGCACCACGACTGGTATATCAAAGGCTGTGCTATCCTGTCTTTGGGATGGTGCATATAAATGATCCCTTGCTGCCAATCGAAAAGACTAGCCCATAAAGTGGCGACAGCGGGTTTTCTTTCTCAATATCTGTAAACCGTAAATAAAATGTTGAGTGCGTCGTTAAATAAAACATTTCCGATTTGATGCATGTGCACGCAGCCATTGCAATCGACGTTGACGTCGCCTGAGTGTAAGTTGTGGATCAACGTAGGGAAGTCGTGGCCTAAGTAGAACTCCCGCAACTGATTCCTAATCGTTCGTGAACACACTGGTGTGTGCTTAAAACCTGACTCGCCGTCTCCGTAGCCGTCCGAGGTGTGCGAGACGCACGCCTCTATCTTGACATGGCAACGTAACGCGCAGACGTCCGCTCCTGGGATGGTCAGCTAATCTTCCTGTAGCTCTGAGACGAGCTATCGTTGACTCATGTATCCCAAATTGCTAGGCGACGCGACGTTGCGATTGCCCTAACTCCATCAACTTGTACATTCGCGGCATTTTGTTTGTTAATCGTGTTGAAATGAAATGTGAACTCGATGTGTACTATTCAAAACTTCGATTTGGTATCCTGTTCAAGTCCATAGCACGTGGCAGTGACCCAGGTGCACGTTTTCTTGACAAATCGGTAAACGGTAAAAAGCACGCAGCTTCGCACGTGTTCATGACTGTAGCTATGTGTCAAATGTTACTACATTAGGTATATGGATAAAATCTTATATTACCAAAACTGAACTTGCATTTGTTTTTTCGGTCAGATATAAACAGACTGATTTTGCAGTAGTATATGAATACACTGATAACAGAAACGGCGTTAAACAAAACAAGAAACAAATTCAACGAAATGTTCACCATTTAAAACTCTTTTTTTTTTAATGTGTTCAGTATTTTACATTTTGTTTTTCAAATAGTTTACATGTTTTTGTCCTGCGACCAAAGAAAGGGAGATTATTGTTATACGCTAATATGTTGTTGTTTTATGAAAAGGATAGTTTACGGCATTGGTTTATTAATTGATAATGTGTAAATATAGCTTTTTCATATTCATATTTATTGATGTACGGAATAGACATTTGTCTATTTTATTTCATTTATAGTTATTTACATGCTTACATCTAGCTTGAGTCACCTCAAGCCCTCCCTTTATTGATATGTTGATACCCCTAACCCTCCACTACATCATATCAATAAGGGGAGGGTTAGAGGTGACTCGAGCTAGTTTATATCCCGTTAAGAGTCAAGCACGCTGTCCTGGGCCCACATATCAGCTATTTGGACTGTCTGCCCAGAACAGTGGATTAATGGTTAATTGTTATCAATTGTCTATTTGAAGAAGTTTTAATATTCTTATATTCCTTTTTGAAACTTTGAGCAATAACTGCTCATCAGGTATAAATACACATAACATGCTGGACAACGAATGAAAGGTGTCAAATAAAAATAGCGCTATTACAAATAGCATTATTACAATCAAAGGAGAATATAATAGAACATGTTCAATTCGACTGTCTCTAAGTAACAATAACATAGGTTTCACGGGGCTTTTTTAATACCTTCAATAGATATTTACCTGAATTACACAAATCTTTAATATTATTTGTACTTAGCAACTGTATTCATTTGAACATAGATGGATGCACTCTATAATATTTCCTAACATATATATATATATATATATATATAATATATATATATATATATAAGTATATATATATAAAACTCTTACATCATTAAAAAAAATGGACAACATAATACACATAATATAGACATCGTCTGCTAGATGATCTATTAAAGGAGCATTCTCAAAGTTGCATAATAACTACACTAAAATTGTTTTGAAATTTAAAGATTATACCTTGAATTATATACCACAAATTTTATATTCACATAATTTCATGTACTATTCCAAGGATAATCGACAGGTTAATATGTGACGTCACAGTCTGAATTTGAATAGTATTGTCTACTATTTAGGTGGATACATGATGAATATTTGCTATGTACTTTATATTGTTAATCAAGGATTGTTTGAGGGAAAAATGTCATGTATTAATTGGTACTCTGCGTTTTTTTTAACGGGGTGGGGGGGTGGGGGTGGGGGGGTATTGCAAATAAAAAAATAAAATAAATAGCGAAGTATGGCACTTGTAACGTTAAAATGTTTTGTGATGATAAATATGGTGTAAATTAAAAGCATTTGTTATAGGAATATTAGGTGAAAACGATTTCATTTTCTATACAGGTCAAACTGAAACATGATAATGTGTGCTGGAATACCAGGCATTCTTCAAGTGGAAACATCATATACAGACCGTGTATGAAAACGTCTTCTGAATCTGAGGTTTGTTCTACTTTTAATTAATAATTAGATTCATATCAGTGATTACAAATGCGTTGCGTTGTAGGTTCAATATCCCTTTGTGGAACAAGGAGGTTATTTTCAGTTATGACCCGTGCTTGACACGTTGGTTATCAAAGAACGTCGTATGTCCAGTTTCCTCTCTCATAAGTAGTTTCCTTTCTCAGAAAAAAACAACAATAACCTCAACCTTGGGCAGAGAACTTTTTGTTAGAAGTCCAAAAATAGCTTACATCATTATGGTCACACACCATTATTAATTACTGCATGCAGTTCAATACAATTTCTATGTCAGAATATATTCTGTGAAAAACACAACACTATCGAGAGGGTGGTGTGACTAATAATTTTAGGGAGTGCTCTCACCTGACAAGTACCGTGTAAAAACCCGCATAGGTCGACACGAATTTGTCATGCCAGAGCAACGTCTCGTATTGCTATTACACAAGTAACACTATACTACTTGCAACGTTGTTATCAAGTTTAGTATTACATATAATAAGTAACTTCAAACCAATAGGGTATTGAAATACTACAGAGGTCAAACTACGAGTAATCATCAAAGAAAGATTTAAAAAATCATATATATGAATGTTTTCGTATTTGTTTATGAGGAAGTATTTCCTAAACCGGACTATATTAAACTACTACAACAATTAACGACACGACAAATGGTAATGTGGTGCCTTGTCATCGCCACCATCACATCATCATAGTTGTCGTCATTAGCTTACTTATTTATATGCAATGACGTATTGAGAATGGTTTCTTCGTACAAGTTAAACACAGGTTTTAAACATGACCACTGATTACACTGCAAGTTCGTAACAGCCACAGAGCACTGAATAAACTGCACTGAACAGTGTCTTATGCACATTTTGCAGTTGTTTCGATTGAACGTTGACGGCCAAATAGGTAATGGAGAACTCTGTATAACCGCCCATGGTGGCAAGTTGGATATTGGAAGATGTCGGCTGCCACCGTCTGGTCCTTGGGAGTGGCGCGAGGTAAGTCACAGACTTTAGAGAATAGAACTGTATGTAGGTTCCACGGAGCGGGACGTAGCCCAGTGGTAACGCGCTCGCCTGATACGTGGTTGGTCTAGGATCGATCCCCGTTGGTGGGCCCATATAACTAGTTCTCATTACAATCATTGCACCACGACTGGTTACTATATCAAAGGCCGTGGTATGTGTTATCCTGCCTGTGGGATGGTGCATTTAAAAGATCCCTTTGCTACTAATGGAAAAATGTAGCGGGTTTTCTTTCAAAGACTATATGTCAAAGTTACCAACTGTTTGACATGCTATAGCCGATGATAAATAAATCAGTGTGCTCTAGGGGTGTCGTTAAACAACAAAACAGACTAATTATAGATTACACAGCAAATTATATAATCCAGTGACTTATTTCAACGTCACTGACGTTAGTATATTTATATAATCCAATAGGTAGCAGCATTCAGTATATATTATGTGCAACAATAGGCTATAAATGATTTGTTCAGGTTGTCAAAAACGTCAGCAGATTACATACTTCAGTAAGTAAAAGTCTTCAGTATAAGATACATGTTTCAGTAGGTCATATAATGCTGTGGGCCACTCATGTCTCAAGTTAACAAACGTCAGAAGTTTGCATTCTTCAGTAAATAAAAGTCTTCAGTATAAGATACATGTTTCAGTAGGTCATATATTGCTGTGGGCCACTCATGTCTCAAGTTAACAAACCTGGTTTTTGTGGATATGTAAGAAATAGAATAATACATTCGTTTCCGTTAGATACTATTTATCGCTTTCGCTCGTTAGACACATTTTAAAACAACTCGTTGTGAGATAAATGGTATCTAACGGTCACTCATGTATTATTTTCTATATGTAGTCGTTCACTAACTTGGAATGAAATGTATAGTCAAAGACAATTAAAAATCATTTCAATTAAATGTAGAGCTCATTTACTGATATTTAATTATAAAGTACAGGGCCGTAGCTAGGATTTTTTTTTTTTTTTTTTTTTTTTGGGGGGGGGGGGGGGTAGTTAACAGTTTAAAACTCCTTTTCTTTAAGTTTCTATAATGCTTTCCGAATTTTTTTTAATTTTTTTTTTTATAGCCCCCATGCTAGCTACGGTCCTGAAGTAAGTTTATCATTAGTATTAGAAGTTAAAACAAGTGTGCCTTAATCGTAGGATACCGTCAAAGGGAGATAGCAACATCTTCACTTCATAAGGTAACAACCGGCCTCGGTGGCGTCGTGGCAGGCCATCGGTCTACAGGCTGGTAGGTACTGGGTTCGGATCCCAGTCGAGGCATGGGATTTTTAATCCAGATACCGACTCCAAACCCTGAGTGAGTGCTCCGCAAGGCTCAATGGGTAGGTGTTAACCACTTGCACCGACCAGTGATCCATAACTGGTTCAACAAAGGCCATGGTTTGTGCTATCCTGCCTGTGGGAAGCGCAAATAAAAGATCCCTTGCTGCCTGTCGTAAAAAAGAGTAGCCTATGTGGCGACAGCGGGTTTCCTCTAAAAACAGTGTCAGAATGACCATATGTTTGACGTCCAATAGCCGATGATAAGATAAAAAAATCAATGTGCTCTAGTGACGTCGTTAAATAAAAACAAACATTCATAAGGTAACAAAAGGCATATCAATAGCACACACACACACACACACACACACACACACACACACACAGAGAGAGAGAGAGAGAGAGAGAGAGAGAGAGAGAGAGAGAGAGAGAGAGAGAGAGAGAGAGAGAGAGAGAGAGAGAGACAGAGAGAGAGAGAGAGATGCACGCACGCACCGTTATATTACTGTCAATTAAAAATTGTGTGTGATAGTCGTTTTCATTTTCTTTTGCAATAGGAAACTGGAGCTATATTTCACAAGAAGGAGAAGAAATGTGTAGAACCTAGTAAACATTTCTTTCTGGAATTAAAACCATGTAATCCAGAAAACAGAACTCAACAATGGAACTTCATAGAGGTTTATCCATGGAAGGACAAATAGTGGATATAGTTACATAACAGAGACATATTATTGAGTGTGCAAAAATTATGCAATAAATATACGTTTCGTTAAAACTATTTACACAACATCCTTTCAACAACATTTCACTGTTATGTAGCCAAACCTGTCAGCAAAATTGTCTATCAAGGCCTCCGAGAGATTTTAACCATATGGCTCTATATAGATGAAACCCACTATGATTGTCATACAAGATGTTCTTCATAGCTCTTTGGCCGTACGGTCGAATCCCCTTGGTGGGCCCATTCCCGTCCCATCCAGTGCCCCACGACTGGTATATCAAAGGCCGTAGTATGTTAAGGTCGTTAAACAAAACCAACTTAAACTTTCTTAGAAATTTCATCTATATTGCCACTACAGTACACCAGCATACATCAAGATAGAAGCTATACCAACATAACGGTTGTCGTTTTCAAAGTCGAATCTTTGTACAAGACATAGATATTCAGAGGTAACTTAGAAACGATTTCTCAGTTATTGTATTTTATATAATTGACCATACTCATCACTGGGTTGTCTGACAATCCTTGATATCAATATGCAAGTAGAATAGACACAGTTTAGGCCAAACAAAATAAAGTTTTGGTTTCTGGTCAGCGCGCGCAACGAATTTGACCCTCGCGCGTCAACATTTGTTTTGGTAGAAATAACCTGTGGGTTGTACAGAACCCCCGTACTACTGTTTAGGAAAATATTTAGGGTACCAAGGCAAAGGAGGGGGCACCATGGTCATTGAGGATGGACCAAAGCAGCTGAGGTGGACGTAAAAAAACGCCTGAATATACCCAACTTTTTTGTGCAATCCATGTTTAAAAATAATTTTAAAATCTGGAACTTTTGTCTGACCAGAGACCGACTTTTTTTCTCTTTTGTTTTTGGGCCTTACCCACATTTGGACAAAATGTTGAAGCAAGATTGTAGTTTAAAATCTATAATAAAAGCTAGAGTTATTATTGAAAAGTTGTGAAGTATAATACATAATAATCGTATACAATGGTTTCGGTGGCAAATTGATTTATTATAAGTCCGTCTCTCTGTCTCCCGTGTGTGTGTGTGTGTCTGTCTGTCTGTCTGTCTGTCTGTCTCTCTCTCTCTCTCTCTCTCTCTCTCTCTCTCTCTCTCTCTCTCTCTCTCTCTCTCTCTCTCTCTCTCTCTCTCTCATATTCATGGACAGATAGTTGAGGTAGGTGCCTAATCCGTTGGAATGAATGAATGAATAAACGAATGGATGAATAATTGTTTGTACAATTATACTGAACACATAAAGCTGCTTAGGTGAAATGACTTTGTCCCTGACTTAACGGCTGAAGTCATTACAGGGTATCAACGTCTCGTGTCATGTTTGCTAATCATTAAAAGTGAACGGGAAACGAAATCCTCGAAGACGCTGTTTCCAATAACGGTGACACAGCTATCCTCTGGGTAATGTGTGTTTGCTAATCAGCCAACGCTGGACTTCACAATTACTTTCTCTCATCGATTAGCAGAATCAATTTGAGATTCGTACTTGCATAGATGGCTTTAAAAAAACAACAACATTGGCACCGATTTCGATTATGCGTATAACCAAATTGTGAAACCATGAAGAATATGCCTTTAAATGACATGAACTGGAGTAAGGCCTAAATTAAAATTTTGAATATCTTTGATAATTTTTAGAATATAACATGCCAAATGTTTCGATTTTTCTGTACGACATATAGTACCGGAAGTGCGTAAATGGCAGATTATAGCAGAATTGAAGCTATTGTCGGTGCTAATAACCCCCCAAAAAAACTCTATTATAAAAATATACTTTTTAATAGACGTACTGACAAAAATGGCATTCGCTCCATATATATTAGTAAATTTAATTATCATATAATTATGTCACAATTGGTGCGTTTATAGATTCTACAAATATAACGTATTTCTAATTTTAATATTATGGAATTATAGAGACCTGTCGGAGATAATTTTAATAACGATTAGTGTCGTAACTCATAATTAGTGTTCATAATATATAATCAGTATTGAAAACATAACATTAGTATTGATATTGATAATGCATGACTAGTATTGATAACCTATGCTTAGTTTCTTAACGGAACGCTTGAGTTTGGGTATCTACGGGTACTCCAGTACTCGGACACGGGCGAAGTCTAGCAGGACTCCAGTTCGTTCACAGGACTCCAGTTCGTTCACAGGACTCGAGTACCCGTACAAGGAAGAGCAATCTCGTTTAATTATACTTTTAACGTCATTTGACCATTGAGTACTGAGTCCAGTATTTTGGAATCGTGGAGGCCCTGTTGTGAGTTACGTGGTCAAGAGGGAGAGGGTGACATGCTCCTTTGTTAGTCGTTCAATCGCGGAGGCCCTACTGCGAGTTACGTGGTCGAGAGGGAGAGGGTGACATGCTCCCTTGTTAGTCGTTGAATCGTGGAGGCCCTACTGTGAGTCACGTAGTCGGGGGAGAGAGGGTGACGTGCGCCCTTGTCAGTCGTTTAATCGTGGAGGCCCTACTATGAGTCACGTAGTCGGGAGGGAGAGGGTGACATGCTCCCTTGTCAGTCGTTTAATCGTGGAGGCCCTACTGTGAGTCACGTAGTCGAGAGAGAGAGGGTGACATGCTCCCTTGTCAGTCGTTGAATCGTGGAGGCCCTACTGTGAGTCACGTAGTCGGGAGAGAGAGGGTGACATGCGCCCTTGTCAGTCGTTGAATCGTGGAGGCCCTACTGTGAGTCACGTAGTCGGGAGAGAGAGGGTGACATGCGCCCTTGTCAGTCGTTTAATCGTGGAGGCTCTACTGTGAGTCACGTAGTCGGGAGGGAGAGGGTGACATGCGCCCTTGTCAGTCGTTTAATCGTGGAGGCCCTACTGTGAGTCACGTAGTCGGGAGAGAGAGGGTGACATGCGCCCTTGTCAGTCGTTTAATCGTGGAGGCCCTACTGTGAGTCACGTAGTCGGGAGAGAGAGGGTGACATGCTCCCTTGTCAGTCGTTTAATCGTGGAGGCCCTACTGTGAGTTACGTAGTCGGGAGAGAGAGGGTGACATGCTCCCTTGTCAGTCGTTTAATCGTGGAGGCCCTACTGTGAGTTACGTAGTCGGGAGGGAGAGGGTGACATGCTCCCTTGTTAGTTGTTCAATTGTGGAGGCCCTACCGTGAGTTACATGGTCGAGAGGGAGAGGGTGGCATGCTCCCTTGTCAATCGGTCAATCGTGGAGGCCCTACTGTGAGTTACGTAGTCGGGAGGGAGAGGGTGACATGCTCCCTTGTTAGTTGTTCAATCGTGGAGGCCCTACCGTGAGTTACATGGTCGAGAGGGAGAGGGTGACATGCTCCCTTGTCAATCGGTCAATCGTGGAGGCCATACTGTGAGTTACGTAGTCGGGAGGGAGAGGGTGGCATGCTCCCTTGTTAGTTATTCAATCGTGGAGGCCCTACCGTGAGTTACATGGTCGAGAGGGAGAGGGTGACATGCTCCCTTGTCAATCGGTCAATCGTGGAGGCCATACTGTGAGTTACGTAGTCGGGAGGGAGAGGGTGGCATGCTCCCTTGTTAGTTGTTCAATCGTGGAGGCCCTACCGTGAGTTACATGGTCGAGAGGGAGAGGGTGACATGCTCCCTTGTCAGTCGTTCAATCGTGGAGGCCATACTGTGAGTTAAATGGTCGGGAGGTTGAGGGTGACATGATTCCTCGTCAGTCGTTCAATCGTGGAGGCCCTACTGTGAGATACATGGTGGGGAGGGTGAGGGTGACATGCTCTCCTGTTAGTCGTTCAATCGTGGAGGCCCTACTGTGAGTTACGTAGTCGGGAGGGAGAGGGTGACATGTTCCCTTGTTAGTCGGTCAATCGTGGAGGCCCTACTGTGAGATACATGGTTGGGAGGGTGGGGTGACATCCTCTCCTGTTAGTCGTTCAATCGTGGAGGCCCTACTGTGAGTTACGTAGTCGGGAGTGAGAGGGTGACATGCTCCCTTGTTAGTTGTTCAATCGTGGAGGCCCTGCTGTGAGTTACGTAGTCGGGAGGGAGAGGGTGACATGCTCCCTTGTTAGTCGTTCAATCGTGGAGGTCCTACTGTGAGTTACGTAGTCGGGAGGGAGAGGGTGACATGCTCCCTTGTCAGTCGGTCAATCGTCGATGACTTTAGGTACTGTACGAGACATTATATATCTATTTCTCTATTATTTTAAAATGGGAGTGACGTCTGCCTCAGGTTCCCCACTCTCACCGCTCCGATGGCCATGTAATATAATTATCAAACGTCAGTCATCTTCTGTTTATTTGACATAGGCGATGAAAGCAGGGGGGAGGGAGCAGCCACCCCACAACTCTGAAGCTGGAGGAGCCAGTGTGCTTTGTCTCCTCACCCACCCCCACCCCCTCCAACACTCCTCCCAGCTGAAAGGCAATCTAAATATGACTTTGAATGAATATGTTTTAATTTTTTTACTCCGATAGTTCACAAGAAATTGAAGAAAGCAGCTCATAATTATCCATGTTAGAAAATACGAGTTGATTACAAACATTTTAAATTGTTATTTTGCATAAATTTGTTTCTTTTATTTTGTTTATGATTATAATATATAATCATGTTTAGTTTGGCAGGGTTTGATCCGTGCTGGCAAAATATGTAGCCAATTTCGACCCCAAATATTTATACATTTAATAACTGTATTCTCCACCGCCTCGCATTTTCCGGCCCCTTTCCCTGACGCATATCTTTGAAATGAATCGATCAGTGTATTGTGAGGCAAATCTGTTGAAAATTGTTGTAAATACACATCTGACTATACTGCACGTGTTTCATTTTATTCTAGCTATCTATATAATGTACGTATTTGTTCAGTCTAGAAATATAATCATGAGAATATACGCGATACAAGTGTGCTCCTAGCCTAAACCAAACTGTTACATTTTACTGATTCATGAAACCAAAGAATTTATTTTAGCTGAAAAAGAAATGTTTTTGCTATTGTTGTTTTTACTGTTTCTACCCGTGGTACTACGATAATGCAAGTAAGTGTCGATGAAGGAAAGAAATGTTTTATTTAACGACGCACTCAACACATTTTATTTACGGTTATATGGCGTTAGACATATGGTTAAGGACTACACAGATACTGAGGGAGGAAACCCGCAATCGCCACTTCATGGGCTCCTCTTTCCGATTAGCAGCAAGGGATCTTTTATATGCACCAACCCACATACAGGATAGTACATACCACGGCCTTTGATATGCCAGTCGTGGTGCACTGGCTGGAACGAGAAATAACCCAATGGGCCCACCGATGGGGATCGATCCCAGACCGACCGCGCATGGAGCGAGTGCTTTACCACAATGCCACATCCCGCCCCTATAAGTGCCGATGATGCCAATACTTTGTGAATGACTAGGGAGGGACGTAGCCCAGTGGTAAAGCGCTCGATGGATGGGCGGTCGGTTTAGGATCGATCCCCGTCGGTGGGCCCATTTGACTATTTCTCGTTCCAGCCAGTGCACCACGACTGGTATATCAAAGGCCGTGATATGTGCTATCCTGTATGTGGGCTGGTGCATATAAAGATCCCTTGCTACTAATGGGAAAATGTAGCGGGTTTCCTCTCTAAGACTAGTAATGGTTGAAATAATACTTAACGACACCCCAGCACAAACATATCCATCGGCTATTCGGTGTCAAACAAAGGCAAATGTATATCACTCTCAGTATACATACAAAACAAAATATTTAAAATGTTAATTAAACAGCTGTGTAAGAGTCGCATTAATTATCTCTGTTAACTTTACTTGCTCGTGTCTCAGCTTGTCTGAGTCATCTGTCAGCTTCACCAGTGATCTGTTAGCTTGACTCAGTCATCTGTCAGCTTGACTGGATCATCTGTTAGCTTGACCGAGTCATCTATCATCTTGACTGAATCATATGTTAGCTTGACTGAGTCATCTGTTAGCTTGACGGAATCATCTGTTAGCTTCACTGAGTCATCTATCATCTTGACTGAATCATCTGTTAGCTTGTGAGAGTCATCTGTCTGTTTAATTGGATCATCTCTTACCTTGACTTAATCATCCGTCAGCTTGATTGGACCATCAGTTAGATTGACTGAATCATCTATTAGCTTGACTGATTTATTTGTCATTTTGACTAGGTAATCTGCCAGCTTGATTGAATCATATGTTAGCTTGAATGAGTCATCTGCCTGTTTGCCTCGATCATCTGGATCATCTGTTAGCTTGACTGATCCATGTGTAAGTTTGACTAGGTCATCTGTCAGCTTGATAGTAACACTTTCATTCTGGAACAGGAATGGTTTTGGAATACGAATGCGCAGTTCAAAGTATATAATTATATATTATAATGGCTGCAATGTTACAGCCATCGTGTTGATGGTTTCTATAAAGAGGGACGTCAGGAAATTAGTGATCCCGAGGCTCAGATACACTGATTGACACAAGAATCCGCTTAACCCGGCCTGTCTGAGTGGCAGCCGACGCGTTCTTATTGTACTAAGAACTCGCCCATGCATCTGCTAATTAATAAGGATATATCCAAATTTATGTGAGAAACTAAATAAACATAGGAATATGCCAATCATACAGTAAGAACAACCAAGAAACATTTGCATTTTTATATCGTATCTCTGCTTAAGGCAGAGTCAAAAGGGGGTTGCGACTGTTCCCATGAATCAGTGTGAGGTGCTTTCCCTGTATAAGGACTGCCACTTTCCATATGACACACTATTCCTACTTTCCCTGTATAAGGACTGCCACTTTCCATATGACACACTATTCCTACTTTACATGTATAAGGACTGCCACTTTCCATATAACACACTATTCCTACTTTCCCTGTATAAGGACTGCCACTTTCCATATGACACACTATTCCTACTTTACATGTATAAGGACTGCCACTTTCCATATGACACACTATTCCTACTTTACATGTATAAGGACTGCCACTTTCCATATGACACACTATTCCTACTTTCCCTGTATAAGGACTGCCACTTTCCATATGACACACTATTCCTACTTTACATGTATAAGGACTGCCACTTTCCATATGACACACTATTCCTACTTTACATGTAGAAGGACTGCCACTTTCCATATGACACACTATTCCCACGTTACATGTAGAAGGACTGCCACTTTCCATATGACACACTATTCCTACTTTACATGTAGAAGGACTGCCACTTTCCATATGACACACTATTCCTACTTTCCCTGTATAAGGACTGCCACTTTCCATATGACACTCTATTCCTACTTTACATGTAGAAGGACTGTCACTTTCCAGGATGATGCATCCTTCCTGTGGTATCTGCAAGAGGGTTACTTAAAAGTGTAGACGCATTATACCAGTTCTCCAGGGCCGTACCCTTAATCAAAATTCGGGGGGGGGGGGGGGGGCACTACTTTTTATAAACACTATCCAAACCCTGAGATGTGTATGCTATTTTCTGGAGTAAAAAAAACCAGTAAGGGTACGGTCCTGGACTCGACTATCAAAGGCTGTGGTTTATGTTATCCTGTTTGTAGGGAAACTGCATGTGAGAATACATAGTACCCTTTGACTAAATAAATACTGGATACTGTAGTATGTGAAAGTGGGGGCCACTGTCAGCGCGATTTGAAAGTTGCCCGGGGAAATAAAATCTTAGGGTCTAAAGGGTCCGTGCATGTTATAGGGAGCTGGGGGTATACTCCCCTAAGAAAATTATTACTTTCAGGTGTTGAAATCCGGCATTTCCAGCATTCTGAGTACGTTCTGTTGACTCGAGATTTTCCCTAATAAAAACCTCTTCGGTTGTATCTGTCATATAATCAGTAACTCTTGTATTACTACGCACGACAACTGCGCAACCTGAGCCAATATGTATTTACGATTTGCTATGTCGTGGAACTGACGTCGTCCAAACGTGACCTTTTCACCTCTGATCAGGTACCGCACATGCAAGTCTTCGTTTACAACGTGAAAATTGGTGATATCAAAATGGATAAACACACATTAACTAACCATCCACTCGGTTTGCACAAATAGGCCCGCGGGGATTTTGTTGGGTAGACAAACTCTCTATTATTAAGGCTGTTATTGAGTGACAATAGACATGTACCGCCTGCCAGCATGTTAATGTTCGGTGTAATAAGCCATGATGTCCGATAATAGTCTGGTTGACAGGAAATGATTTCATTATGACCTTGGTAAATCTGTGGTAAATTGCATGCACTTTAATAGTTAGGGAATGTCAGTTTATTTTTAATATAAACGCCTCGGTTTCTCTGATGATAATTTATGATCATGATGATGGTATGGAAACCGGAACCATAATCGAAATAATATATAGGCTTCGCTGGAAGCATGCCAGAAAGCATTATTATATGCTTAATCAAGCAGAACATCTACACAAATACATCAATACTAGCAAGGACGATAGAACACGAGGGGCTAGATTGGACTGAGCTGTAAACTCGTGTCATACACATTTTGGTAAAAAAAAAGCATTTATTCTAACTTGGTTTTTGTGCTTATATCCAAGTAAGGTTCAAGCTCGCTGTCCTGAACACACACCTCAGCTATCATTCTATCACTTAAAATTGCATCTGCCGTATCTGATATAATAGTATTTGGAGATCGGCATTATAACAGGCAGTTGTATTGTTTACAAATATATAATACCCACACATAGTAGTCAGTTTAGTTCACCAAATGTACGAAAACGTTTGAAAATTGTATTTCCAGGGATACTTGAGGCGCAAGACCTTAGTTTTTCTTTCTACTATATCGTTCCAATTTTGATAGAGTAACCATGTATGTTAGTATTAAACAATTTGGTAGCTGATAGATGAATATGTTGTAGATATGATATACTATTTACTGAACTATTTGCTTGTCAGGCAGACTTCGTGTTGGTTGTTTTACGTATGAATGTGGTATACGGTTAGAAGATAATACTGAAACATCTGTCCTGAGTGGCTGTCCTCCTACAGACGAGGCACTAGACAGAGATTCGTGGAATCAACCACTAGTTTGTCAAATGTCCATTCGACTCTGCGTTGTACAGAGATACGGTCCTGATCGCGGATAACGGTTTTGTCGATCTGATTTAATTGAAATTTTGCCAGTTGTAATTCATCCATGGCATG
Organism: Gigantopelta aegis; assembly: GCF_016097555.1. NCBI lineage: Eukaryota > Metazoa > Mollusca > Gastropoda > Neomphalida > Peltospiridae > Gigantopelta > Gigantopelta aegis. Next base: position 87,565,621 of record NC_054702.1, read on the forward strand.
AACGTGGAGAATCTTGAAGTATTGCAAATGAGTTGTACATGTGTGTTATTTGATAGTCGGGAAATAAATCACCAGCTTCTATATGAAAAGCAGCTTCCTGCGTTCTGTTAATTACATACAGTTTTTGGTTTCATTATATTTTCTAATGTTCTTCAGCTAACTTTATACGTGAATGTATCTGAAATGCAGTGTGTTTATCATCATGTATACTTAATTAGTCTGACACCCAATAGCCGATATATATATATATATATATATATTATTGTGCTGGGATGTCATCAAACATTCATTAATTCATTCATGTATACCATATTGATAATACATGGTTTAAAAAGCCTTAGGTTACTGATGTTAGCACATTAAATGTTACCTGAATATCTCTATCGTTTTTTGCTCGAATTTGAGAATTTGCTCCAGCTCCCCCTGTCTCGTACGCTATACACTAAGTAAATACACGAAGATTTGTGGATCTTTTAAAAACATATTTACCTATAAACGTATACATTGTCGCTAGTGGTATGTGTATAAAACATGGTTATTGATTTTACGATGCTCGAAACCTCTGTGGTATATGAGCATGTTAAAACATTATGCACACATTGATTTTACTGGTAACGTTGGTGGGCGGGGTAAATTATTTTAATCAAGACAGACCAACATTACATTTATTGAACCGTTTACAGTTGACAAATATTCAGCTGATTAAATATCGATCATGTATTTATTTTGTAAATCTGCAAAAGGCCAGATAACAGCAAGTTATAAATAAGACATATAGACCAATTCAAAGAATAGACACTCTTGTGTATGCGAAAGTTGTACACCCGAATATATCCTATTACATTAAACATGTTTACCATAAAATTTACCAAAACATAAAAAAGTAATTGTGAACAACAAAACCGTTATGCATTGATGTAGTCAAAACCTAATCTCTGCATAATTTGGAGTCGAAATGGTCTATGACAAAATAATTGCTTGCATCTTTTAACGTCTCATCTATAGGAGGACATCTACTTCCGAGGGGATTATTTACGGAACAATACATCCTTCTTGCACTGCTTAAAGAGGACTGCCACTCCGTGACCAGTTTACTAAATCAAATCTAGCATAGGACAGAGCTCATTTAAATATATATATATATATATATATATATATATATATATATGTGTGTGTGTGTGTGTGTGTGTGTGTGTGTGTGTGTGGCTGTGAAAACATACAATCACGAATCTCTGTCAAAACAGTGATGATATCAGATGTTCACGAAAGATGAGCATATCCTGTCTCACCAATAGCGCCAGTTATGAGTACCGCCACAAAAGCTGTCAAGTCCGTCACTTCATATGAAACGATGAAAAAACGAGAAAAAGTTTCACAAACAGATGAGATAATATGGAATAGCATCAGTAATATTTTTGTCAGTGGTGCATCGTATTTAGCAGCTATAACCTTCAATATCTACCATTACACCTTTTAATGCCCTCGTGAGTCCCTGGACATGATAATCTAGATAGAATGAATGAATGAATGTTTAACGACACCCCAGCACGAAAAATACATCGGCTATTGGGTGTCAAACTATGGTAATGCAAATAAATAAAGTGATGATCAACATCAATATAAAAATTCAAGGTTTAAACAAAAACAGTGTAAAGAACTGTGCAAAAATACAAATACAGATATCACAGAATTTTACGGACACCGAATTTTACTCTAAACTTCAATTTGTGCTGTATTGGCCATTCTCAAAGAGAATGTTACACCCCTGCACCACGGTGAGGTTACAGCACGCGCAGGGGTGATAATCTAGATAGAACATACATGCTAAAATATATTGAATAACCAAATATACACGAATATTTTATGATATATATTTCTATGATACAATTAATTTGGACAACAGACTGTTAAAATGGGCCTAAAATGTTCGCAAGTCATTGATAATGTTAACAGGCACAAAAATTAATAGGATTCAAACTGAATAATTTCCGACAAAAATAAAGATATCTTATTTAATTTTCTCTTTCTTGTAGTGCCCATTTATTAATATATGATTGATATAGGACACCCTATAAAACACTCTTTGAAAGAATGTTTTAATTAAAAATAATGCTTTGAAAGTTCACTTGGAAATAGAGTACTAATTAAAATGTCATTCTCTAATACTCTCTCAATATCCCCACAACTTCTTTATACTTATCTACTGCTGTTGCACCCCCCCCCCCTCTCTCTGTCTCTCTCTGTCTCTCTCTCTCTCTCTCTCTCTCTCTCTCTCTCTCTCTCTCTCTCTCTCTCTCTCTCTCTCTCTCTCTCTCTCTCTCTCTCTCTCTCTCCGTCTTATAAATACCACAGAAAGCATTAACATATTTAAATAGCATATTTTGTTTAGATACTATTGTTTAAATATGTACTTTGTAAGGCAGTGACCATGGCTCCCCAACCTGTTCACTGTCTATGTTCTGGGGGCAATAAATCTTTAAAACAAAAAATATATATATATATATATATATATATATATATATATATATATATATATATATATATATATATATATATATATATATATGATTGATTACCAGTCTCAAAATGGCAGCAAAGCTAATTTAAAATCGCTCAGATTGCATCAAAATCTTAACTGGGAAGCCTATTCCTGGCCTCCAAACTCCAAAGAAGCTTTCGGCCTTCCATGTTCAATATTAATGATTATTTATATTCATGGCCTTCCTAGTTAAACATTCCAGCTGCAGTTTTATATTGGCTGACTGCTGTTGGCAGATGCGTTATTAGTCCCCTACAGGTCAAACCGATTAAGTTTGACTCACTTGTCGATTTACCCATTTTTGACAGAGTTATGGCCCTTGAACTTAGGAGATACGAAAATTTGATGGGTCCGGAAGGGGACATGTATTGCTTTAGTAGTAATCTCAAATTTTGGTTCCACTTAAGAGATTTAACAAAAGTAATCTAGAAATCTAAACATTTCATTTGCTATGTTAAAGGGACATTCCTGAGTTTGCTGCCATTTTTAAGATGTTATCGACTAATAGAGACTTTTTGACGATTGTAAATACATATCAAATATATTTTTCTGCATACAATATTAGTGGCTGTATATTAAACGTGTTTCTGATCGTTCTAATATTTGTACCAGGTTAAATTTCATTTTATTTCCTAAAAACTTTTGTTTTCGTATGTACGAAATTATTTGAAGACAAAATCTAGTTTGGGCTTCTTACAAATATTAAGACGACCAGAAACACGTTGAATATACAGACACTGATATTCTAAACAAGAAAATATATTTAATATGTAAGTTTAATCGTCGAACTATTTTATTAGTCGGAAACATCTTACAATGCAGCAAACTCAGGAAGTCGGGAATGTCCATTTAAACGACTGTTAGATAAAATGTAATAGGAAGAAGTAATCATGTGCTGACAACTGATCCGTCCTTTAACTCCATCCAATTAATATATACCCTGGACAGACAGGACGGATGGACAAGAAAGCTATGTCCAGAACACCCTTTCTATTAAACTCTAACCAATTAACATATATCCTGCACAGACAGGACGGATGGACAAGAAAGCTATGTCCAGAACACCCTGTCTATTAAACTCTAACTAATTAACATATATCCTGGACAGACAGGACTGATGGACAACAAAACTATGTCCAGAACACCCTATCTAATAAACTCTAACCAATTGTCACAGATGGACGAGAGATTGACTCTCAGTAAGACATATTGTCCAAGAAACAAGTCAAACAACAAACCATTTTAACAAATTTATGTACAAAACTTGAATATACAAAATGATGATATCACCCCAACACAACACTACCCCAACTTTAATTTACCCCCCCCCCCCCCCCCCCCGAGAAAAAAACAACTGTATTCCGGTGTCCATGGTTTGCCAGTTTGAGCCAACTAGTCATTGTCAAAATAATCATTTTAAACTAGTTTAGTTTGTATCAGTATTAACTCATCTGAAATTCACTGTCATCTATTAAATTCTAACCAAATAACATATATCCTGGACAGACAGGACGGATGGACAAGAAAGCTATGTCCAGAACACCTTGTCTATTAAACTCTAACCAATTAACATATATCCTGCACAGACAGGACGGATGGACAAGAAAGCTATGTCCAGAACACCATGTCTATTAAACTCTAACCAGTTAACATATATCCTGCACAGACAGGACGGATGGACAAGACAACTATGTCCAGAACACCCTGTCTATTAAACTCTAACCAATTAACATATATCCTGGACAGACAGGACGGATAGACAAGAAAGCTATGTCCAGAACACCCTGTCTATTAAACTCTAACCAATTAACATATATCCTGGACAGACAGGACGGATAGACAAGAAAACTATGTCCAGAACACCCTATCTATTAACCTCTAACCAATTAACATATATCTTGCACAGACAGGACGGATGGACAAGAAAACTATGTCCAGAACACCCTATCTATTAAACTCTAACCAATTAACATATATCCTGCACAGACAGGACTGATGGACAAGAAAGCTATATCCAGAACACCCTACCTATTAAACTCTAACCAATTAACATATATCCTGCACAGACAGGACGGATGGACAAGAAAGCTATGTCCAGAACACCCTTTCTATTAAACTCTAACCAATTAACATATATCCTGCACAGACAGGACGGATGGACAAGAAAACTATGTCCAGAACACCCTATCTATTAAACTCTAACCATTTAACATATATCCTGCACAGACAGGACGGATGGACAAGAAAGCTATGTCCAGAACACCCTGTCTATTAAACTCTAACTAATTAACATATATCCTGGACAGACAGGACTGATGGACAACAAAACTATGTCCAGAACACCCTATCTAATAAACTCTAACCAATTGTCACAGATGGACGAGAGATTGACTCTCAGTAAGACATATTGTCCAAGAAACAAGTCAAACAACAAACCATTTTAACAAATTTATGTACAAAACTTGAATATACAAAATGATGATATCACCCCAACACAACACTACCCCAACTTTAATTTACCCCCCCCCCCCCCCCCCCCGAGAAAAAAACAACTGTATTCCGGTGTCCATGGTTTGCCAGTTTGAGCCAACTAGTCATTGTCAAAATAATCATTTTAAACTAGTTTAGTTTGTATCAGTATTAACTCATCTGAAATTCACTGTCATCTATTAAATTCTAACCAAATAACATATATCCTGGACAGACAGGACGGATGGACAAGAAAGCTATGTCCAGAACACCTTGTCTATTAAACTCTAACCAATTAACATATATCCTGCACAGACAGGACGGATGGACAAGAAAGCTATGTCCAGAACACCCTGTCTATTAAACTCTAACCAGTTAACATATATCCTGCACAGACAGGACGGATGGACAAGACAACTATGTCCAGAACACCCTGTCTATTAAACTCTAACCAATTAACATATATCCTGGACAGACAGGACGGATGGACAAGAAAACTATGTCCAGAACACCCTGTCTATTAAACTCTAACCAATTAACATATATCCTGCACAGACAGGACGGATGGACAAGAAAGCTATGTCCAGAACACTCTTTCTATTAAACTCTAACCAATTAACATATATCCTGCACAGACAGGACGGATGGACAAGAAAACTATGTCCAGAACACCCTATCTATTAAACTCTAACCAATTAACATATATCCTGCACAGACAGGACGGATGGACAAGAAAACTATGTCCAGAACACCCTATCTATTAAACTCTAACGAGTTAACATATATCCTACACAGACAGGACGGATGGACAAGAAAGCTATGTCCAGAACACCCTATCTATTAAACTCTAACCAGTTAACATATATCCTGCACAGACAGGACGGATGGACAAGAAAGCTATGTCCAGAACACCCTATCTATTAACATTTAAATATTACAAAAACTGACGTTGATTGATCGACTGACATACTGTGTGCTTGATTATTTTTATTAATTAATTCGTAAAATATTGTTCGTGCAGGTTTGTTTGTTTGTTTGTTTATATTGGGGGGGGTTCAGTGGGGGGGGGGGGGTGCTGTGGAAAGTTATGTTGTCGTTTGAACATGATCTTAGTATGGCCCATATTTTGTCTTTTGAAAATGCACATAGCCAATATCCTTTTTAATTAAAAAAATATATATATATCATACATCATAAACTATTTTTGTCATATTTCCCCATCATATATAACCGGATAGAAGCAAGATGAAATAGATTTTAAATTGTGACAATAACAATTCGGTGTCTCTCTGCACGAGGAGCTAATCAAAGAGATTTTATTTTAGAAAGTCATTACGTTTCTGTTTCTCCCAGCTGTAGCGACTGTATAGAGTAGAATAATCAACTAACGGAAATAACGGTACTTTGTATTTGCATGCGAAGCCCGATTCATATTCCTCTTGTAAATTTTCCCCAGACTGCCTCAGGGCAGGCGCGGTCTTGTACGCGGATATTATTACATCCCCGAGCGTGACGTGGTGCGGTCTTCTCTCAATCTTTGTACTTAAGTCTCAGCCTTAGTTACACTCGGGGCTTTCGTGCCAAACGACTTCCCGCCAATATCCACCAGCATGTAACTAATTCACTCCGTCGCCTCTGTAACCAGCGCGTCAAAATTACTTCTCGGCAAACCCTCTTTGAATTGATTTTGCCCCTGCTTTTGTCTTCTTTTCCCATGTACAGTGTGCACCAATAAATTCGGCGAAGGCAGAGCTCGCCTGTAAATGAGCACCACGGTGGTGGCAGCTGCGGATGAGGGTCAATGTTTTGCGTCCAGTGCTGTCCATGGCTGTTTTTCGTGAGTATTGTTTTTTGAATTTATTAATATATTCTTCTTTCGGTAAAATTTTTGCTTTAAATATTTAACGGGTGACACAAAATGTGAGCCGGAATTGCAGCGCTAGATGATTTCCTAAGATAACGGGCTCGTCCGAACATTCGGGCAGATGGTACGTGACATCAGATTCGACGGAGAGACTTACGCCCATAGTGCCTTGACTTCCAAGAGATCAGTTTCCTTTGGTCGCTCCGTGTCCATTGATCTCGACCCACTTGTTGCATGTATCGGTTCGGTTCTCGGGATGCGTGCATTGCACACGTCGCGTCCTTGTGTTTCACGCCACGCAGAACGTATGCTCGTGTTTTGTCGCTCAGTGCAACAAAATCTCGCGAGAATTTGCAATCCATATATTGATTGCGACTTGGTTCTTAAGAAATATTCCTGTTGCTACTCAAAAGAGAACCTCACAAGCAAATGGTCCAACCAACATTTTATTTGTTATTTGTTGCTTTCAATTAAACGCAAGTCCATACGAAGGATATTGAAAGTGGAGGGACTATGGAGTGTTGAGTTTAAATAAAATAATGAATAGCTTGCAGAAATCTAATTTGAAAGTTATGCACTATGGATTGGTTGAAACATGATTTCCTGGCATATGAAGTAAACAAAACGTAATAATAATGCTACTGGATGATTTTTGGGGTGATCATTTTGAGGGTCAAAAGTAGTTCCGGCGCCAACGAGTCTGTGTATGCAGAACTGTGTATTTGGTTTCGTTCATTTCGTTTTATTTAGTGACTGTGTATTATAACTAACGAAACTCAAGATTGAAATATGGCCTGGATTCTGTCTTGTATAGAGTAATGGTATGACATTGAATGCAATGCGTTTTTATTAAAATACAATGTAAAATGAACTCGGTATAAGTATATTAATATCATAGTCCCTACCTTTAATGACTACGGCTAATTTTTCACTATTAGAGCCGTTTGTGATAATTGAAATCAAACATTACTTACAATTTATTGTTTAGATTATCCACTTTCTATCACCCAAATTGTATTTGTTTTTAATTAATTCTAAAACACACGTACATCTGAGAAGTAACGGTCACTGAAACGACCTCTAGTCTACTTTTAAAGGGTATTCCCCGTTTCAACATCACGGACTCTTGTTTCACTCTATTGCAATTTTGTCCAGATCTGTTACAGATTTTAAATTAACCTAACATAGTGTCTATTTTTGCGGGTTGAAACTAGAGTATACGATTTTAAATATAACAAGAAGATAGTATTTATTATGAAACGCTGTCAATATTGATACATAAACGCAAGTAGCAGTTTAAGATAACATTGAATAATTTTTACATCTGTACCAATTTCTATAGAATGCTGAATATGAAAAGTTTTTTTCACATCATTGTTTTATGAAAGTTTAAAGTTTATTTTGTTTCATAAATTTATTACTCATCGGCTACTGGGTGACCGACACATGATGATTCTGGCAATACAGTCATAGAGAAAACCCTCAGTATTTTCCCATTAGCAGCAAGTGACCTTTTATATGCTTTTTGCCACGGCCAGTACATCAGATACTATGGTCTTTGGTACCGGTTGGGACGGACAAATCGCAATCAGAGAATGGGTTCACTGAAGGGATTCGGTCCTAAGGTTGAAGCACACCAGACTAAGTTGACTAATGTTCCAAATGTATGTGAGAAATATTCTACATCCGATATATAAAAGTACACTCTATAGATACATATATGTAAATCCATTAGTGGATGTTTTCAACAGATTGCCATTCATGTGCTGTCGGATTTTCTATAATGTAGTTTCTACAATAAACTACAGTAACCCTATAACTCTGCCATACTAAATGCCAAAGGTAAAGATTCAACTTCGTCTTTATTTTCCGATATTGTTACAATCTCATGTCGCATTATCTCATTACATTAGAGGCCTGATATTAACATCCTTAATACTTAATGCATTTCTGTCATATGCATAAATCATCTGTTTTATCCCACTTGTGTTGTTTATAAAAACAAATGTATGCATTTTTGTAAATGGATAAATTGAACTGTCGGTGGCACGGGTAGTAACATGCATAGTATCTATTATTATCAATGTCAATGGAGGGTATGTTGACTCTTAGGGGTCACATTTGGACTAGAGGGTCAAAACCTATACAATTAATATTGATAACAAAATGCCTCAACACACATACTATGGTCCGAGGAATGATTTTCACATTTGAAATCAGTTTGAGATATATATATATTTGAAATGGGGCGATTACTTGACAAAAGTAATCGATTACGATTACTTTAGAATGTCACGATTACAAGATAATTGAACGTAATCGATTACGATTGCGAATACATTGTCTAGCAATCATGATTACAATCATGATTACATTTCCACAAATCTACACAAATAATGAAATGATGTTACCACCATGAAGTTATGCACTTTATTTTACAACCATACCGATTTCATTCATTGAAAGCCATAATGGGTAATTTTGGATTATTTATTAAATTATTTCAAACATTTATAAACATATGTATACTGCAGGGAGGGAATCAGTTTCTAAAACCAGATTTATTATTCTTAAATTTGGATTATTGACGAAAAGGTAACCATAACCATAGGTATAATTATTGTATCAATGCATAACATATATATTTTGTTATATTATTGAAATAAGCCATAATTAGTCATTGCAAACTGTCTGATCACTATTACTTGTTGTTTTTTATTGTTTGTAGAACGTATACCATTTAATACCATCCACAAATTAAAATAAATAGTTATTTTAAAAAAATCTATAAATGATGAAATAAAGAACGAAAGAAAAGAACAAACAAGTAAATAAATAATTAAATTGATATCTGCATACATATACATGTGCACAAATTGCTCATTGCATTTAATTGTTGACATTCTAAAAATGACTATTATTAATGAATCGATTTGCAGTCATGCTTGCTTTGTGCCATATTATAAGGATCCAATTGTATCGGTGAAAATTACAACTATCTTGGTCTGGGTGTGTTTATTTTGGTATCATTAGAAGCGCGTTTCGTAGAACATCTATTAAAATCAGCTTTCGGGAATTTTTATCAGACGTATTAATAGTTTAAGTTATTTTAAAGGAAAATAAACCAAGGTTTATCGTGATAGACTGGATGTTTGCTTAATTAGTTACGTTATTTGTGGTTGTGTCTGCGACAGGGTGAGGATGACTGCCCCTGGAATCAAGCTTGATACGACTGGCTGGCTGCCCGTCTGCAGTCGTAACCACTAACAAAAGAAAAGAAAGTTTGCCACGGTACCATTGGTGGACTTTCACACTTGTGACAAAACGAGATATTGTCAAGCATTTCTTAGTTGAATTCAGATCCGTGATAACGCTGTATATGCATTCAGAGGGATGCAAGTGTTTTATTATAAAAATCAGGGGCAGTCATCCTCACCCTTTCCGAATACCGTTCCGAGTACACAATTGCAATGCACCCGGGGGAAGCTGAACAAAAGAATATCGGCCTCCCCCACTCAAACCCCCAATACTTGCTGCTGGTAATAACTTGGTGCTTGGTGATGCCTCGACCAGAAGCGGTCAGACCCTTTATAAGGGCCCTATGGGCAACATAGGGAGACACCACAGCATCGTAAAGGTCTAAAATTAACGCGCTACTCTCGATTCACTAATATCAAAACCTATATTAGCTCGGCCATTTACTTTCGACCGACCGTTCAAAATTGCGCCAAATTACCTCAATCAAAATTGCGCACCCTTTTCTCTTTGGCATTTAACTGCTCCATTCAAATTCCATAGCACCACCATCACCCCCACCCGCCTGCTACCGATTTGATCGGGCTGCTGGTGCTCCCTTGCACCTGCCAGTGCAGGCGGTCCCTCCTCTCCCCTCCCCCCACCTTTCCTGTCATGGACGGAGGAGCCGACCAAGGCCTGCTCTTGTGCCCACGACAGGCGTGCGCTACAACAGCTTGTTCTGAATGTGCACGTAAAACCCTATGACATGACATGACATCCTCACCCTGTCGCATATATATATTATTCATTTTAAACGGCAATGAATTAGGACACAAAACTGGGGCATGGTGCAGCGCCCTTTTATATATTTCTAGCTAGAACACTGTATTTATTCAAGTGGTTTTATAGTAAACGTAAACACGATAGATACCATTATGTGAATGTGTGTCTTCATCCCCTAGGTAACATTCATTTGATAATCCAGACGTTATGATCCCGTTTCTCAAGGCAAATAATAGTTCTACTATGAGAGAAGTAGACAATGGGAGATCAGTTCTACTGACTGACCAGTACTGCTTCTAACTATAGGCACTGTTACTGGAGTTGATGCTAAACACATCTAATTTTATGAGTAATCATGAAAGTAATCGCTGATTACGATTACATTAGCAATGTAATCAGTTACGATTGCGATTACATGACATTCTCAAACAATGTAATCGAATACGATTTTGTAGTTTCATGCTATAAATATAATAGCTGACGTTAACTGTTAATCAATTTACAAAATAACTGTTTTTGATATTAATCATACTAAATAAGACAATATCTTTGCTGAAATTAACTTTAATTCCTGTTTTTGATAGTATTCATGATTTTACATTTTTCCATATATTATGAACGTTTTCACATTTGAAAAATAGATGTTGTAAGGTTTCTGGATAATTATTACAAAAGTTGCAAATATTAGAATATGTATAATGGATCATGTGTAAAAATTTATTAGTTGCCAGGATTCTATGTAAAATTCTATATTGAAACCAGGATAAAGTATTTTTACGTTATGAAAAGGTATAACAATACATTTCCCATTTCTATAGATCACGTACAAACCCTTCATTGGCATACATTATTTGTGCTTTTGGAGTTACTGTTTTGGTATTTAGTATATTGTACATATATTTGCAGCCACGTTTATCTTTTAACAAAACGTTTAGATATTGGCTTGCATGGCACACAGAGAGAGAGCACTGCGATGAATAATACAGGCTCGGATATCCATTCCGTTAATACGCCAACTGTGAGTGATACACACACTGTATGTACGGGAATGCAGTAATAAGATATAATTTACATTTGCTGTTTGACAACTAAACTAAAAGTTGTTTTAACATAACAAAGGTATTGTCGGTTAGGTCGTGTGAGTTATATATAAAATATTTAATGAAGCACATTGTAAAAACAAATTGTAGTTATTTGATATTTTTGTATGAATTCTTCATACAGCATAAAATCTCCTAATTCATTTAATAGATCATTTATAAAAATAATACCATTTTTATGTATTTATGATAGAAAAAAAAAGGTTTTTTATCTATACATATGTTGCTGTTGTACCATATGTTAATACCTAGAAGGTCATCTATACTTTGCGGATTTTGTTTTTGTTATATTTGTAGCCAGCCTGTGTAGGGTATCTCTACAGAATACATGTAATATTTCCTTTTGGGGTTGGGGTTTTTGTTTCACTATGGGGTCGCCGTATATAATTATGTTAGTTGTGGATAAGCGCGTAATAGATTTGAAAAGATTAAACCACTTTGGATTTCTATTAAACATTCGTCTAATCCAAGTACTTTTTAAAGCTATTATAAAATTATGTATATTTATCATTTTAATACCTCCGTTTTTATACCCCTGCGTGTGCTGTAACCTCACCGTGGTGCAGGGGTGTAACATTCTCTTTGAGAATGGCCAATACAGCACAAAACTGAAGTTTTGAGTAAAATTCAGTATTCGTACAATTCTGTGATATTTGTGTTTTTGCACAGTTCTTTACACTGTTTTTGTTTAAGTCTTGAATTTTTATATTGATGTTGATCATCACTTTATTTATTTGCATTACCATAGTTTGACACCCAATAGCCGATGTATTTTTCGTGCTGGGGTGTCGTTAAGCATTCATTCATTCATTCATTCCGTTTTTATAATTTTGTGTTATTAAACTATGTTTTGGTTTTTCGGAACTACCGTTCCAGATAAATTTAAAAAATAATGTGTTTAGTTATTTTAGCAATGTTTCTCCTGGGTTAGGTAATGCTATAAATAAATGGGTTAGTTTGGGCATTATTAAAGATTTTAAAACTATTCTTCTTCCTAATACGGTTAGTCTTCTAGTAGACCATATTTTTATTAACTTTTGTATTTCCATGATTTTTTTAATCGTAGTTTAATTCAATAATTTTATCTAAATTCACTGAAAATGTAATGCTAAGTAAAGTGAATTGTTTCCATGTGGTATGATGAAAGACCTCCTTTGAATATTTTTTTATTTCCTATTCATATAGCCTTTGATTTGGTATAATTTATTTTGAACCTGTATCGTCTGCATACTGTAATGTTAAATATTCTTCTCCGTCAATGGTAATACCCTCAGTATTAGGTGAATTTCTAACTTTCTAACAAGTGTTATAGGTAGCCATTTTTTTAAAACCTCTTTTGGTTTATTAGGTTTTGGAATGCAATTAGTTATACGTAATTTTTGAACCTCAGACATCTCTTTAATAGCATAACTATAATTAATGGATCGAACAATAAGCTGTCCAATATCACAAAAGAAAAATTTGAAGAATTCAGTTGTAAACCCATCCGAGCCAGGGCTTTTATCATTTTTCATATTTTTGAGATAGTTAAGTACTTCCGAATATGTTATTTCTCCCTCTAGCTCCTCAGCTTCCTCATCCGTTAATGTATCGAATTTAAAGTGAGGCAGCATTTCAAAAATATCATCGTTATTTTGTCTAGTTGATGCGGAATATAGATTTTGATCAAAATACTTAGTTTCTTTTAAAATGTCTTCTTGATCCTTAACTTCTCTTCCAATGTCCAATTTTAATTTTGATATCAGTTTACTTTAGAAATTTCTAGATTCCAAATTACTAAAGTATTTTGATGCTTTTTCACATTCTTCAATCCATTTGGATCTTGATCTTTGTGACGGAACATGCTCGTAAATTTGTTTTCGCCTGTGGCGATATTAATTGTGTTAGAGGGCCGTGTGCAGTCCAATAAGCACTTAAGCCCAGGTGGAGACTTTGTTACGTAATACCTTCGCGCGACCGTACATTCCAATATGCACTTAGTGCAGCTGTGGAGGCCATGTGGCCAGTAGTTACGTAATACCTCTGCGAGTGCGGTTTCGACGACCGTGATTTGGCGAATGGCGACAGCCAGTCTGACGATCAGAGAAAGATATGCCGGCGTGGTGGTTGTGGAAAATCCACATGATACGTGAGGTACCGCCTTGTACCCCCAGGCGATATTCGCTGTCTCTGAGAGTTTTGAATAAATAGCTAGGGTTTTAGAGATATCGAGGAGAAACATATTGGGAGGCTCCAGGGGATCGCTGTCCGTCCACTGAACGATCTATATTAGTTCAGACGGGACTTTGGTAAATATATATTTTCTGCTCTGTGTATAACCTTGATGTGATTGATGTGACTTTAAATATTTAAATACTGTATTATACCAATATTATTTAGACGGTGCTGCCGGTCATCTGACGCAGTATTCTTTAGGCTCACCGTTCTGATATATATATATATAAAAAGCTTAACCAGTCATCCTAGAGGACCTAGGTAAACTGTAGGTTATTGTCTTTATTGTGATAGGTACCAGTATTAATTCTGTATTACAAGGTTATTGAATGAGTAGTTAGGGTTAATTAAAAATTAACCAGTTAGGAATAGTGTTGTAATTCCTTTATTAATTAAGTTCCCCTGGAAGTGTTTCTCCATTATCGCACGTGTGTGTGTTAGCGTTTCTCAATTATCACACGTGTGGGTGTTGTGTCACGGTGAAGTGATTAGCATATTGTGTAAACTAGACACCTAAAGATTAACTAATTAAGTGATCAGTTCTGGGTTGTTATTATTTGTTGTTATTAATTAACTACTGCGGCAGTACATTTGTCAGCGTAGGTTAATACAGATTCCAAAGTGTATTTTGTTTTTGTTGTGTTTTCTAGTGAACTAAACGTGCTATAATAATATATACTTTATATAAGATCGTATCTCTGATCATACCTAGAGACGAGCCACAGCGGGTATAACTGCCTGTTACAGAGAGATCTAATAGATATACAGTTAGGAGAGATATTTGGACAATCGTGTTTTATTCAGTTACGGGTATTATAGAATCCCCGTGACAATCTTATATAATGACCTTTACGTTTTTCTTTTCTCAATTCTAGTAAAAAAAAATTTCAATTATTTCAACATTGGATATATTTCCTTTCTGTCCAGTGTTTTTATTTCATCACATATGTTTTGTTCTAATTCATTTCTCTTTTTTGTTTTGTAAACAGAAAAAGCTATAGTTTTCCTCCTTATTCGTAATTCGTCATTGGGAATAGTGTTTAAATTGTTTAAATCATAAACAGATACAGCATATTGACGTTTTACTTTATTAATTGTTTCTTTCACAAGCTTTACTTATTCCCTATCTGTTAACAATTAATTGTTAAATTTCCAAAGTCCTCTTCCTTTCTTTATAGTATTTATATTTAACGTCAAAACGACACCTGCATGGTCTGACCTATAACTGTTTTCAATATCTATATTTTCATTAAAACATATTAAGTTATTAGATATTAGGAAATAATCTAATCCAGCTTGTTTAACTGGTGTGGGGGTTTTTTCCTCCACGTATATCGTTTCTAAATTCGGGTGCAATTCTCTAAATGGGTCCTTGATATCAAGTATTTGTATAAGTTCCAAACGTTTTTTTTTTCCCTTTTGGATGGTTAACATGTTTATAGTTCTTAGTATCTAATTTTTGGTTTAAAACTAAATTGAAATCTCCACATATTGTATACTAGTATTTATTCTGAAATTCTTCAACATAAGTTATAATATTTTGAAAAAAATAGGGTCATCTACATTTGATCCATATAAGTTTACCAGTGTTATTCTTTCTCCTTCGATAGTTATATCAACAATAATAAAATTTCCCGAATCGTCTTTCTTTGTATTGTGTATTTTAAATTCAAAATTATTATTAAAGATTATTATAACACCTCTTGCATTTCCTGTATAAGAACTAAGCAGACATTTGTATCCCTAATGAGTCTGAATATATGGTTTTAATTCTGTTTTAAAATGCGTATCTTGCAAACAGTAAATGTTGAATTTTTTATTTTTTAAACAGTTCAAAATATATCTTCTCTTTTGGGGATCCCCTAAGCATTGACAATTAATAGTTAAAATTTTAAAAGTAGCTATGGTGGCCATCTAACCGCTAAAACTTTATATGGTTTGCTTGGAAATATTCTCTGATATAAACTACGTAAAGGATAAGCAAAGGATAAACAGAAGAGGAGGAAACACATAACAAGAAATCAATTTGATTTAGTAAACCAGTCTGGGGTGGCAATCCTCTTTGAGAGGTGCAGTAAGGATATGATAGAATATCTTCGGGAGTGGGTGTCCTTTTATAGGCGTGGCACACGGTAAAGATTTCTGCAATCAACCACTATTTTGCCAAATACCCATTCGACTCTGCATTGTACAAAGATACGGTCTTGATCACGGATAACGGTTTCGTTGTTCAGATTGCTTTCTTTTTAAAGGTGCCGGATTTAGCTTAGTCGGTTGAGTGCTCGCTTGAGGTGTTTGCGTGGCATGATTAAACCACCTCGGTGGATCCATTCAACTGATTGGGTTTTTCTCGTTCCAATCAGTGCACCACAACTGAACAAAGGCCGTGGTATGTGCTTTCCTGTCTGTGGGATCATGCAGCGGGTATCCTCTGACTACGTGTTAGAATTACCAAATGTTTGGCATCCAATGGCTGATGGTTAATTAATCAATGTGCTCCAGTGATGTCGTTAAACAAAACACACATTTAAAAAAAAAAAAATAATGTTTGACTGAAATAAATGTTCTCTCCCTTCCTTTTGCCACTCTGTTTTTGATGGTCATGGCTAAACGTCGATCACCGGTTTTAAGACCTTCATTATTTTTTTTTTCGATCCTGGTTTTAAATAATATATATGTTATATATATTTAAAAAAAAACTATTACCAACAGTTGACTTGTTTAATAAGGCAGCAGTATACAGTTAGCTCCCTAGTGTACCCGAGTTCGCTTGTTGGTTTTGCACAGATCCATTACATGCCTGAAGGCTAATTATTTGGAATTAGAAGTCAATTCGCAAGCTTAGTGATAGCCAAGGAGTTATTATTTTTAAAATGACTATTTGTTTTTCACCAGCATTGCAAACGGTTTAACTGTTATGAGGCTTGGTATTCATACACCGGGTTTTCCTTGTGACAAAAGTGGGGTGCGATCGATTTGGGTAATTTTCAAAAAAGCCGATTTTGTGGTGAAAATTGAATAGCTAAACCTTTACTCAAATGAGTGTTTTTGTAAGGTTTGGCCAGCAAAGTGTCCATATATGTGTGTGATATCTACCAACTCCCGTTTGGGTGTGGTTTGTATTGGTGTGAAAATTGTCAAATATGCACCCAAAACCATGCAGTTTGGGCACATAATGATTAAAGTAACACAGATATTTAACTAAAAATATTTTAAATGAGCCCTCTTTATAATTGGGCATTTAGGATGCCATGGGCTGGCATGTATACATCTCAGCTGCAGATTCACAAATAACTGGTCTTCTACATAACATGTTTAGGCATGTTTGCCTTTTTTAAATTAACAATAAGACATATTCAGCATATCCTGGTTGTCAAAGTTAGACCAACATGTTTTTTTTCACACGAGAATCCAGCTAGCTCCAAATATTAGACATATCATAATGTACACTGAAAACAATTATGGAGTACATTCCTTTAAAGAGCAATATATAATGTGTGTGATCTTGGTGTGTGCAATATATGATGTGTGTATATAAATATTCCAAAATAATTAATCCCACATCATCTCCAAAGAGATTAACAAGAAAATAGTTTTTAAATACTACAGAAGAAAAAACTTTACATTGTTAACGTATTGGTATGACTTAGAAATCGGGCTTTTTTATCTTAAGCGGTTGAATATTTCTGTTTAGTTTTTAATTTGTCAGTTGACAATTGTTATTATTATAATGTTTATATTAGTGTAGTATATTTTACTGACAGATTACTAAACGTAATATTTATTAAAAATCAGTTTTTACTATTATTTATTTATAACGGTAAAGCCAGAATGAGTTAAAGTAAAAATATAAAATATGAATGTTAATGACAGAAAAGATTAATCGTAAAGTTAAACTAAAACCTTGTGAAAGAACTACCAGAGTAATGAAATGTTATCAAGGCTATCAAGTAGGAGACATACAAAAGGCTGGTGATCTTAGGATCACATACATTATATATTGCACACACCAAGATCACACACATTATATATTGCACACACCAAGATCACACACATCATATATTGCTCTTCGATTTTAAAGGAATGTACTCTATAATTGTTTTCAGTGTACATTATATGTCTAATATTTGGAGCCAGCTGGATTCTCGTGTGAAAAAAAAAATGTTGGTCTATCTTTGACAACCAGGATATGCTGAATGCAAAACGGAATGAATGAATGAAATGAATGAATGTTTAACGACACCCCAGCACGAAATATACATCGGCTATTGGGTGTCAAACTATGGTAATGCAAATAAATAAAGTGGTGATCAACATCAATATAAAAATTCAAGACTTAAACAAAAACAGTATAAAGAACTGTGCAAAAACACAAATATCACAGAATTTTACGGATACTGAATTTTACTCAAAACTTCAATTTTGTGCTGTATTGGCCATTCTCAAAGAGAATGTTACACCCCTGCACCACGGTGAGGTTACAGCACACGCAGGGGAATGCAAAACGGTTACGTACCATTTTTATCTGCAACTTTAGCCACCATCTTGGATTTCAATATGGCCCACATTTTCAAAACGTTTTTGGAAAATACCTTAACTCACTGACAACAAAGAGCTGTTTTATTGTAGATTTGGCCTTACTTTGTTGTATTAATGTGAGGGATACATGTTAGAAATAATTATTCTTAATTATTTATCATAATTATATAAATGGTGGCCATTTTGAATAAATAATTAACATAATCGTAGAAGCATTTGTCATTTGTAATTTAGACCTGGGGTTCAGTCAGTTTCAGTGATTTCAAAAATACAATGTGCTTCACACAAACGTCATAGATATTGCTTAAAGGTGCATAGTCCTGAGCTGAGCTGTGATCAAACACTTTCATCTAAAGTATATCACTCGTATGCAATGCCATGACGATATCACACTTACGAATGATTGACCTTCGTATAATAGGTTGAACAAAAATAGGTTTCAGAGTAGGACGAGCATTGAAGATCACTCATATTTGAACGTCCCAAAACCAGCATCATTTAATGAAAACGTGCAAAATGTTGAAGACATCGTACTTTTTGATAGGTAAATTACTGTTGAGAGCTTTGCAACAAAGTGAAATGTAGGTTCAGTGCTTGCATGAATAAAGTATACGCTATTGTCCCCATAGTGTTCTACTTTTTATCATTTTCTCCGCTGATGTCATTTCATGAAGATCTAGAGCAATGTATACGTCAAATCGTTATGCAATGACGTTTGGGTTCAAAACCTTCAACACCTCAAAAGAAAGCAAATAATGGAAGTAGACTGGCTCACCATGTCTAAATTCAAAACAGTTTCTTTCGCGGTTAAGGTTATAGCTTCAGTTTCTAATTTTCTGTAGACTACTGCTTACCACCAGAAACGCATCACGATAAACAGTAAATACCACGAGATGTTGTAGAGAGGTGTCATGGTTCTGGTCAACCGGCCTCGGTGGCGTCGTGGTTAGGCCATCGGTCTACAGGCTGGTAGGTACTGGATGAGGATCCCTGTCGAGGCATGGGATTTTTAATCCAGATACCGACTCCAAACCCCGAGTGAGTGCTCCGCAAGGCTCAATGGGTAGGTGTAAACCACTTGCACCGACCAAGATCCATAACTGGTTCAACAAAAGCCATGGTTTGTGCTATCCTGCCTGTGGGAAGTGCAAATAAAAGACCCCTTGCTGCTAATCGGAAAGAGTAGCCCATGTAGTGGCGACAGCGGATGTCCTCTCAAAATCTGTGTGGTCCTTAACCATATGTCTGACGCCATATAACCGTAAATAAAATGTGTTAAGTGCGTCGTTAAATAAAACATTTCTTTCTTTGGTTCTGGTCAAAAATATGTCAGATAACACAGTACAAATTACTTAAACATGTAATTGTTTCCGAACCCTCCTTAGTCATACTAACTTGCACCTTCGAATTGCATGAAAGATATTCTGGTTTCGTCGATGCAGCTGGAGCTGCTGTTGGAGACGTTTTAGGGTTATGAATTAAAACACAACATAACGGGATAGCGAAATTAGAATTAAGAATGCTGATGGAAAATTTAACATAATTATATCAAACAAACGTAGGGCGGCCTATGTCCTTGCAAAGGTTACACACCAACAGTATTATTTCGACTATACTTCTATGGGTAGATTCTTCAGTGGCTTACGTACACATATATACAGTTTATTAGACCATTCATATAAACATTCGCCAATACCTCCACCCTAACCCCATAGTTAAAAAGGTTTTTCCCCATGCTATTTATTTTGAAAACAAAAACTAAATTAGCAGGATTCTGTTTAGCTTATTTAATTGTGTGTGTTATTATTGGTATGTTGCTATCTAAGAATGTTGCCATTTGTCACGGGGATCCTATAATATCCATAACTGAATGAAACACGATTGTCCAAATATCTCTCCTAACTGTATATCTATTAGATCTCTCTGTAACGGGCGGTTATACCCGCGTGTGGCTCGTCTAGGTATGATCAGAGATAAGATCTATATATAAACTATATGTAATATAGCATGTTTAGTTCACTAGAAAACACAACAAAAACACTACACACTTTGGAATCTGTATTATTACTACGCAGACCAATGTACTGCCGCAGTAGTTAATTAACAACAACAAATAATAACAACCCAGAACTGATCACTTAATTAGTTAATCTCTAGGTGTCTAGTTTACACAATATTCTAATCACTTCACCGTGACACAACACCCACACGTGTGATAATTGAGAAACGCTGCAAGGGGAACTTAATTAATAAAGGAAGTACAACTCTATTCCTAACTGGTTAATTTTTAATTAACCCTTAACTACTCATTCAGTAACCTTGTAACACAGAATTAATACTGGTACCTATCACAATAAAGACAATAACCTACAGTTTACCTAGGTCCTCTAGGATGACTGGCTAAGCTTTAATAATTATTTAGACAGTGACTCTACAGTATACTGCGTCAGATGACCGGCAGCACCGTCTAAATAATATTGGTATAATACAGTATTAAAATATTTAAAGTCACATCAATCACATCAAGGTTATACAACAGAGCAGAAATTATATTTACCAAGTCCAAACGGACTAACGTTCCCTGGTAGCCTTCCAATATGTTTATCCCTGATATCTCTAAAACCCTAGCTATTTATCATAAAACCGAATATCGCCTGGGGGTACATCGCGGTCCTCCCCCTATCAAGTGATATTTCCACAGAGACCACGCCGGCATATTTTTCTTAGATGGTCAGACTTACTGTCGCCAGTTCGCTAGAGATTCCATGGTCGCGCGGAGGTATTACGCAACTACTGGCCACATGGCCTCCGCACCTGGGCTGGGTGTGTATTAGAAAGTACGACGACCGTCGCGCAGAGGTATTACGTAACAAGGTACCCATCTGGATTTAAGTGCATATTGGAACTGCACACGGCCCTCTAAAACAATTAATATCGCCACAGGCGAAAACAAAATTAAGAGCATGTTCCGTCACACCATTACACAATCATAGGCATGTGGGGAGCAGGCTGATTTCCCCCCGAATTATATGAAAATGCAAGAATCTTGAAACAACATTTATTCATGTTAGCATTACGCCAAACCGCTGTATAGGGTTCCAGTCGAATCACTACGCATTTGCACATGGATTACAACTAATACTGTTTGTAGAATGATGGAAATACATGGTAAAATGGTTTCAAGTAAGCTCATTTTGTACGAATATTTCTCTCGTTTTTACCCGAATTTGCGGATTTTCTCCAGCCCCCGTCTCGTACGCTTATGTATACAGTGCATTAAAATTATTTATTATTGATCTTTTTTATAATAAACAATAACATAAATATTGTATTATACTAATGCACGCTGTCTGTTACTCCTGTGGCGTCGATATTTAATAACGATGCTTTTAGATAAATTACAATTTGTGAATACTAAATAAATAATGTCACTCGCTTCGGTGAGTTAAACGATTCCTAAACTTGTTCCATACATTTTATGTACAACTCACGCTCATGTAAAACACCTTTTTACATTATTTAATAAATAACTGTTCTGTGCAAAACAATTATGGCAACTGTAAAAGTTTATTTAGAGTGATAAGAGTACATACTCACCGCCCAAATAACAGTAATGCATCTTTCTGATACACTGAATTTCCTTGCAAATAAAATAGTACCAAATGCATGTTTCCGATGGCAAGCGCTGGCTAATAATATATGGATACACAGCATACACACACACACACACACACACACACACACAGAGAGAGAGAGAGAGAGAGAGAGAGAGAGAGAGAGAGAGAGAGAGAGAGAGAGAGAGAGATATGCAACGTGTTTTTGTAAACTGCATACGCAACTCTAATTCCAGTCTGTCATTACTCGATATATATATATATATATATATATATACACACACACACACACATACATACATATATAATGTGTATATATATATATATATATATATATATATATATATATATATACATGATATATATATGTATATATATGTATGTATGTATGTGTGTGTGTGTGTGTGTGTGTGTGTGTGTGTGTGTGTGTTTGTGTGTGTGTGTGTGTGTGTGTATGTGTGTGTGTGTGTGTATCGAGTAATGGCAGACTGGAATTAGAGTTGCGTATGCAGTTTACAAAAAAAACGTTGCATTAAGCTTAAGGTTATATGACAACGAGATTATTACTCGTGTGTGTTTCGGTATCGTCCATGTCATATATTAGGAATAAAAACAATATATTATCCTCCACAGAGGTTCGCATAATGCAACTTATATGACGATACCATATATATATATATATATATATATATATATATATATATATATATGTGTGTGTGTGTGTGTGTGTGTGTGTGTGTGTGTGTGTGTGTGTGTGTGTGTGTGTGTGTGTGTGTGTGTGTGTGTTAATGGAAAAAAGTGTTTATGTGTCATTAAAATCTCACTAAAAATTAGTTTTTAAATAAATCACAACCTGCTGTGTGCCATTATTTATCTGATAAAAGTACGGTACCCAGTCGTGACTTGCTTGGTGCGTCGTTGATGACGCCATAGGACAACGTATCGCTGAAAAGTTGTGGTTATTTTTTGTAATCACGTGACCGGTTGACCAAATCATTCCGTATGTATACTAGTCTGATATAGGTATTTTTCAAACGTGACATCACACGTAGGTTCCATAAATACAGAAGATATGTAGTACTCCTAACCGTTGATAACATCTCCGCAGAGACTGTATGGTGTTCAGATGAACACTAATGAATACCACAACATCTAACAACAATGTTTTGTGCCATTCCAACTTTAAACATACCAATCGCTAGAAGATGTCCAGTTTGTGAGAGGCGTAACATCGCGTTCATGACAATCAGATACCAACAAAAGTGTCTTTCTGGGTGATGAGAAGCATTACAATCGTTTTCCAGTCCAATGATAAGAAAAATTACATCAACCAGGATCACGTGACCCAAAATGCGCGTAAGGCAAGATGTGCGGATAAAGCGTGAATAGCACGTGCAGTTGACAGAACACGTCTGGAGTATTGGAGGGAAAGGTTACACAATAATTTTCCCACATTTTCATGGCCAGATTTCAAGTAAATAAAATTATGCATACATTCATTTGTGTTACAGCAACTTTTTTCCGCAAGTATGATATAGCGGACTCTGTTATAGTTTTTATGTCTTATTTATCTTGGCTATGAGGCCTGAATAACTAAAATAAAGTCTTGTCTTGTGATGTTTCGACAGGATTTGTTTATGCTACTTAAAATGTTGAATGTAAAATACTAGTGTTTTGCTTTTATCCTGTTTTAACCATTTATACTTATTAAATTAATGCTACAACATACGATGAAATACGAGCTGAATTTGATTAAATACGAACTGAATTTGGTTAAATACGAGCTAAATTTAATGAAATACGTGTTAAATTGATGGAATACGAGCTAAATTTGATTAAATACGTGTTAAATTTGATGTAATACGAGCTGAATTTGATTAAATACGAACTGAATTTGGTTAAATACGAGCTGAATTTGATGAAATACGTGTTAAATTGATGGAATACGAGCTGCATTTGATGAAATGCGTGTTAAATTGGTGGAATACGAGCTGAATTTGATGAAATACGTGTTACATTGATGGAATACGAGCTGAATTTGATGATATATGTGTTACATTGACGGAATGCTAGCTGAATTTGATGAAATACGTGTTAAAGTGGTGTAATACGAGCTAAATTAGATGAAATACGTGTTAAATGTGATGTAATAGGAGCTTAATTTGATCAAATACGAGTTAAATTGATGGAATACGAGCTGAATTGATCAAATACGAGTTGAATAGTTAATACGTCTGCTCATGACAGGTGCATTGATGGAAATGAAATAAGAGTTTCAGGAGTTTTATTTATTTATTCGTATTTCACAACAGAGCAAAGAAAAAATAATTGTTGACTGATGGCAAAACGTGGTAATTCGGTTGCAAATTGTTTCCTGAGATCTACGGATCACAGATAATAATTTGGCTCATTTTAAATTTTTTACAATTCAGCTGATTCAAACGCAAGCAGAAATATCTTCCGTCATTTTACATTGCACAAGCCATGCCCATATTATTAATAGTGTGACATCTCAGCACAGAGGGGCGGGACGTAGCCCAGTGGTAAAGCGTTCGCTTAATGCGCGATTGGTCTGTGATCGATCCTCGTCGGTGGGCCTATTGGGCTATTTCTCGCTCCAGCCAGTGCACCATGACTGGTAGTATGACCGTAGTATGTGCTATCCTGTCTGTGGGATGGTGCATATAAAAGATCCCTTGCTGCTAATCGAAAAAGAGTAGCCCATAATGTGGCGACAGCGGGTTTCCTCTCTCAATATCTGTGTGGTCCATATGTTTGACGCCATATAACCATAAATAAAATGTGTTGAGTTCGTTGTTAAATAAAACATTTCCTTCCTTCCCAGCACAGTGTTTAATCAAACGAATTGAATATATGTGAAACGTTGTCTAGAAAGTATTACATGAAACAAAGTAAAGTTTGTTTTATTTAACGACGCCGCTAGAGCACATTGATTTTTTATGAAACAAAGTGTCGATATAATATTTATTGAATAAGGGATGTTTTATATAAATGTATTTTCCCACAGATTGAAAGCGTATATCACGACCTTTACTTTGATTTACATTAATATGGTTAAAGTTTGTTTTGTTTAACGAGACCACTAGAGCACATTGATTTATTAATCATTTTCTGTTGGATGTCAAACACTTGGTTATTTCGACATAGTCTTAGAGAGAGGAAACCCGTTACGTATTTCTGTTACTAGCAAGGGATCATTTATATGCACCTTCCAACAGACAGAATAGCACATACCACGGCTTTTGATATACCAGTCGCGATGCACTGGCTAGAACGAGAATAGCCCAATGGGTGACAATAACCGAGAGGTTTTACTAATGAAGCTAAACTTTCGGGACCGGCCTCGGTGGCGTCGTGGTTAGGCCATCGGTCTACAGGCTGGTAGGTACTGGGTTCGGATCTCAGTCGAGGCATGGGCTTTTTAATCCATATACTGACTCCAAACCCTGAGTGAGTGCTCCGCAAGGCTCATTGGGTAGGTGTAAACCACTTGCACCGACCAGTGATCCATAACTGGTTCAACAAAGGCCATGGTTTGTGCTATCCTGCCTGTGGGAAGCGCAAATAAGAGATCCCTTGCTGCTAATCGGAAAGAATAGCCCATGTAGTGGCGACAGCGGGTTTCCTCTCAAAATCTGTGTGGTCCTTAACCATATGTCTGACGCCATATAACCGTAAATAAAATGTGTTGAGTGCGTCGTTAAATAAAACATTTCTTTCTTTCTGAACTTTCGGGGTGTAGTTTGAGTCATAACTATATCTACCATGTTTCTTGTAACACTTGTCAAATGTTACTGAATTGTATAGAAATTGCCTGCCTAGCAGTCGGAAGGCTACATACAATACTTTACCGTACTTTACATGCTAAAACCCACATCCTGACCCTTAAAGCCGCTGATCCGATGTTCCGAGGTACATGTGTGTCACGGAGATCCTATAATACCCGTAACTGAATAAAACACGATTATCCAAATATCTCTCCTAACTCTATATCTATTAGATCTCTCTGTATCGGGCAGTGTACCCGCGTGGCTCGTCCGTCTCTAGGTATAATCAGAGATAAGATCTTATATAAATATATATATTTATAGCACGTTTAGTTCACTAGAAAACACAACAAAAACACAATACACTTTGGAATCTGTATTAATACTACGCTGACAAATGTACTGCCGCAGTAGTTAATTAACAACAACAAATAATAACAATCCAGAACTGATCACTTAATTAGTTAATCTCTAGGTGTCTAGTTTACACAATATTCTAATCACTTCACCGTGACACAACACCCACACGTGTGATAATTGAGAAAAGCTGCAAGGGGAACTTAATTAATAAAGGAATTACAACTCTATTCCTAACTGGTTAATTTTTAATTAACCCTTAACTACTCATTCAGTAACCTTGTAATACAGAATAATACTTGTACATATCACAATAAAGACAATAACCTACAGTTTACCTAGGTCCTCTAGAATGACTGGTTAAGCTTTAATAATTTTTAGAACAATGAATCCTACAGTTTACTTCCTCAGATTACCGGAAACACCGTCTAAATAATATTGGTATAATACAGTATTAAAATATTTAAAGTCACATCAATCACATCAAGGTTATACAACAGAGCAGAAATAATATATTTACCAGTCCGGACGGACAACGTTCCCCCTGGAAGCCTTCCTATGTTTCTCCCTGATAAATCTAAAATCCTAGCTATTAATTATAAAACCGAATATCGCCTGGGGGCACATCGCGGAACCGAATACCTACAAGTGATATTTCCACAGCGACCAAGACGGCAATTTTCTCTTAGATGGCCAGACTTACTGTCGCCTAGTCGCCAAAATCACGGTCGTATTACGTAACTACTGGCCACATGGCCTCCGCACCTGATCTGGGTGTGTATTACAGGGTACGGTCGCGCGGAGGTATTACGTAACAAAGCCCATCTGGTCTTAACCTTTAGACTACTGGATTAATTTTTAACAAAAACCACGTTGAGTGGGTACAAGTTTATAATTTTTACTCACATATATTCACTTAAATGTTTCATAAATACATGAAATAAAGTTCATATATGAATCGGTAAGTATTATTTTCGTGTCTTTTTTTGTAATTTTTATTATTTTAGATC
Source organism: Gigantopelta aegis (assembly GCF_016097555.1). Taxonomy (NCBI): domain Eukaryota; kingdom Metazoa; phylum Mollusca; class Gastropoda; order Neomphalida; family Peltospiridae; genus Gigantopelta; species Gigantopelta aegis. The sequence continues at coordinate 87,593,135 of NC_054702.1, forward strand.
GGCTAATGGTGATTAAAATTAGGCAAAAAATCGAAAAAGTTGCGTTTACTTACGGGCATTTGTGGCCAGCTGTCCAGTATTTATGTCCATTATTCCCGATAACAGTGGTTTTCTGACCAGAATTTTTTTAAAAACCCGAACTACGATTCATATTGCAATATTTGGTAATTTTCATTGTTGGTAAAACGATCAAATTTATTATCAAATTAGCTGTTACAATCAGCTATCGATCCCTGAAAATGACCGCGACGTGCCGCCATTGTTGTCAAGCGAAAATACTTGCCGAAAACCACTTTTTGAACTCAAAATTTCAAGGCATTTTCAGTTGAAAAAATCAAAACAAAAACCACCATTTTGAAAAAAAATCTTTTTTCTTTAATTATATTTCCGTTTCCGGTGAGTGTCGTGTGCAAAACGGCGGGAAATATGAATTGGGGAATGCACTGTATACAGTGTACAGTATATCGACTGACGTGACGTCGGGCGAGATATCTCGCCTGCAGTAGTCAGAAGGTTAAGTGCATATTGGGACTGCACACGGCCCTCTAAAACAATTAATATCGCCACAGGCGAAAAGAAATTAAGAGCATGTTCCGTCACAATGTGTGTACCATTTTCCTTTGCATAAAATTAATTGTTGGGTCGAAGGATGGAGTCCACTCGGTAGATCTATTTTCTGATTAAGATTTTCCCGTTCCAACTAGTGCCCCACGACTAGTATGTCAAAAGACATTTGTATGTGCTATCGTGCCTGTGGAAAATTGTATACAAAAGATCCTATGTATTCAAATGGGAAAGTGTAGCGAATTGCCTTTGAAGACATTCATTAGCCGATGATTAATAAATCAGTGTGCTGTATTGCTGTTGTTAAACAAATCATATTTTAACAGTTGGGGTTTTTGTAATTAATTTTTAGCTAGTACTAACATTTGGAAGCCCAGAAAGATGGCGGCTTTGCAAAATATGGTAATGTATCAGTCAGACCTTAGACAAATTGTGTTTCTCAGTACGTGCCGAAGACAAATACAAATGGTAGGTTAACTTTTTTCACTACATTCACCCCTATGGGTCCATATAAATGTTTTATGTATGTATTATTTTCAGCTTCAAGTCAATAAAAAAAATATGATTAAAAAAAACAGCGAAAAGAAATTGAGATCATCCCTTTTTGTAAGAAGGGCGGGTCCTCGGCAACACATTTTAAAAATATCGTTAATAGTAAAACAAAATCTGATGTAACAAAAAAGTGTTTACATTGGGTGACCGGATTAATAAGAAATATATTTATATGCTCGAACCAACAACACATGTGATAAAGCGGTTCTGGAAATAATGGATGGAATCGGAAACTCCAGCATTAGTAATCCATATTACGGTGGAAACGATCTACAATTTATAGCACATCGGCCGAGCGCCGACATTAGCCCATACAGCTCCCAGTGAAAATTCAAACAATGCGGGTGTTCAATATATCGAACATATTTGAACAAAGAAGACAAAACCTATTTTTGAAATAAAAGGAAGTTGCTTGTGAATTGTCTCTTGATGTGTTATTGGCATTGCTAAATTCGGAATAGCAGGTCACTGATGTTGATGTATAATATTGGCTGTACGATGTGAAGATAAGAATGAGGAAATCCCTGAGGCTTGCCGAAATGAGTTGGCTGTACGTCATGAATACCCGAATCTCCTAAGTGAAATTCACGTGTTATAGTATATTGAATCAGCTTGGTACTGTGTTCCGCCATAAGTCCTATCCAAATATTATATTATACACCAGGTCCCGTGCTTATAAAACTTTTAGAGTCTAATAGAAAACAAATATAGTAGTCCAGGCCCCGTGTTTTTAAAACTTTTAGTCTAATAGCGAGAAAATATGATAGTCCAGGCCTTGTGTTTTTAAAACTTTTAGTTTAATAGAGAGAACATATGATAGTCCAGGCCCCGTGTTTATAAACCTTTTAGTATCCAATAGAGAGAAAATATGGTAGTCCCGAGTCCAGTGTTTTTAAAACGTTTAGCATCAAATAGCAAGAAAATATGGTAGTCCCTTTTTTAAAATGTTTAGAGGCTGAGAGAAAATATGGTAGTCAAGGCCCCGTATTTTTAAAACGTTTAGTTTAATAGCGAGAAAATATGATAGTCCAGGCCCCGTGTTTTTAAAGCTTTTAGTCTAATAGAGAGAACATACGATAGTCAGAGGTCACGGGCTTATAACACGTTTAGTGTCTAACAGAGAGAAAATATGGCAGTCCAGGCCACGTGCTTATAAAACGTTTAGTGTCTAATATAGAGAAATATGGTAGTCCAGGCTCCGTGTTTTAAAACTTTTAAAAGTCGAATAGAGCTTAAGCCTATAACGCCATGGCAACGCAATTCAAATTGTGTGTATGTGACGTGATTAGAAAGGAATAAATGTTTTATTTAACGACGCACTCAACACATTTTATTTACGGTTATATGGCGTCAGACATATGGTTAAGAACCACACAGATTTTGAGAGGAAACCCGCTGTCGCCACTACATGGGCTACTCTTTCCGATTAGCAGCAAGGGATCTTTTATTTGCGCTTCCCACAGACAGGATAGCACAAACCATGGTCTTTGTTGAACCAGTTATGGATCACTGGTCGGTGCAAGTGGTTTACACCTACCCATTGAGCCTTGCGGAGCACTCACTCAGGGTTTGGAGTCGTTATCTGGATTAAAAATCCCATGCCTCGACTGGGATCCGAACCCAGCACCAACCAGCCTGTAGACCGATGACCTAACCACGACGCCACCGAGGCCGGTGTGACGTGATTAGAGATTGGAGTTTAGACTCTAAAGTTTTATATGCACTGGCCCAGAATGTTTATTCGAAATTTCAAACTACCTCTAACCCCAACATTAAACCTAACCCTAGAACTTTAGCACTAACACTTACCTTAAAGTCCGAACTGAACACATAATCGGGACAAGTATTTTGTATGTAATTGTATTAACATTACATTGCAGCCATCACTCTAGGCTACTTTTTCTATCCCACATGGCCACATATAATTGAGTCTTATAATCACTTACACAAGAAATAAGGCGCGTTGTATATGGGGCTGACTATAAAACGTTGCGTGTTATTGCGAATCGCAGGAACATGGAGATATAAGAATTTCAGATTATACAGCAGGTGTTATTGAACTTATTCCTAAAATAACTAATTTTTTTCAAGTAGTTCTAAATCTAATGTTTCAACTAATAAAACAATAAGACTGCAACCTAAAACTAACCAAACAAGCACCAATGACAAATCTCAAACCAAACAAACACCGATACCAAATCTCGAAGTTTACACTGATTTGTCACAGAATCATAACACGACTGACATATGATCAATGTAGCTGGGTCAGAATGTGGATCTGGCATACAGTAAATTATTTATCACCTCTTATCTGGGGCACGAACAATAATTTAGTTAAATCCTCTTGTCTATCTTTAATATGCGGCCCGCGTATTCTCCTTATTAACTTTTTAACCGATTTCCCACTTCTGTCTCGTTTACCGCACATTACCGAACTAAAGGTATTTGAGCAATCAGAGGCAGTTTCCACTTCGGCACCTCGTTCGGAGAAGCGCGTTCTCGTCTCGCCGTAATTCATGATAGATGTGAACAATTTCTCGTGATCACGGCGATAACTTACAATGCCAATAAACGAGCTCGCTAATAAGATGGAGCGGTTGGTTGGCGGTTTGGTCATAACACGATTAAGGTCAGTGTTTATGGGAAATCGATAGGTACATTCTGGACAGCATTCACCTATATTATCATATTTTATTTCATCCCAGAACTTCTCTCTTCTCTTCTGCTGCCTTGACGATGGAATCGCGCGCGCTAAACCTGCCGGTCGATAACCGAAACCCGCGCATGCGTGGAATTCTTGTACGTATTCGGAAATAAAATGAACAGTGACCGAGCATGTGTTTACAACTCGGGAGTGGATACTAAGACAACACCAGAATTGGGTAAGTTCCATTAATATTTTTAAAAATATATCGTGACATGTCAGTGAAATGACGGTTCAGACGTTCTCGTGTGTGTCCCATTTTTTTTTTAATGTTTGGGTTCGTCGCGTTGCCGGGTTTGTCTTAACGGATATCGGTATTTCGATTTTCTTTTTAGTTCAAGTTTCCGTTTTTTTTCTGTCTACAATGTCATTATATATGAAGACTCTGTATGCAATTTAGTCTGGAGACTCATCTGAGTAAAGATGTCATTTGTGAAAACACACACACACACACGCATGTCATGAACACACAAAACCTGTTGAGGACACCACCAACTTATCGGTGCCAGTTTCATCCAATGACATCATCGTAAACATCATTATCATAATCTCTGGCGGTTCTTAGACAGGGCACCGGACATGTCGAATGTCCTTAGTTGACTTTCAGTGCAGATATATTAATTCCTCCGCGATGTTTGGTTCACGTGATTTTGTTTGATTACGGTAAGCCAACCGAGATAACATGATTAGACAAAACTAGAGACCAAGGTATCTAATTACAAACCAACCACTTTCAAATTAGCACAATTATGAAATATAAATATACACGGTTGTCCGTGAGAACATAGGAAACAAGACGAATGTGAAACAAAATAAGAACTTATCAAATAGTATTTATGATGTTATGGATTATTTTTTGTCATGCGAAGCTAACTTTAGAAAACTAAATATTGTTTTGTTTTTAATAATCGGTATGGCAGCATGGTTTTCTCTCTCTCTCTCTCTCTCTCTCTCTCTCTCTCTCTCTCTCTCTCTCTCTCTCTCTCTCTCTCTCTCTCTCTCTCTCTCTGCCTATATTACTGGTTATACAATCCAGTAGTTTCAAAAGTACCGACTAGTCCTTATTAATCGGCTGGGCTTTTATATAGGTTAATAAGCATGCCTTCTGATGCAGAAGGGACGGATATAGAAAGAGACTGTTATATACAGGAAGTTGCCCTTTTAGCAGGTGTCACTAAGTAGCTAATAATTGTGGCTGTCTTCCAGCCTATTAATTTCTACATGAAGTCATGATGTATTTTAAATACTGCATAGTTAGGTGTAATCTTATAAACTAACATTAATTACTGTTATTATTAACTTTTAATGCATTTGTACTATTCCCAATAAAATTGTTAATTGTTCTTACAATACATTATTTTTCTTGAAAGTGATGAGAAAATTAAGCGATTGTTCACGTGGAATAATGGAATATTAATCTAGGTAATACACACACGCACGCACAGAGAGAGAGAGAGAGAGAGAGAGAGAGAGAGAGAGAGAGAGAGAGAGAGAGAGAGAGAGAGAGAGAGAGAGGGAGGGAGGGAGAGAGAGAGAGAGAGAGAGAGAGAGAGAGAGAGCTGCACACACATACACACACAAATGTGGACGTGCGTCTACCCACATATCCATTTGATGTCTTCTTTGTGTGCTTTGTTCCTGTTTGTGCTCCACGACTGGTATATCAATCATCGTAATCTGTTCTGTTTGGAGAAGAAATAAGTAAATGTAGTCATTTTACACTCTACGTTGTGTGCAACAATTTGACATATGATAACAAGAAATAGGGATGTCATTAAACCAACATTACTTTATCTGCGGTTTGTTGTTAAATTGCTTCTTCTTCTATATAGGAGAGGGTCATTTCTTTTGAATATATAACTGTTTGTGTTTCCAGTTTTAAACAAAATTAAGGACACAATTTATAACTTTTTGTATCTAACATGATTTAGCATTATTTCAAATTTTAAAATTTTGAACACCTAGAACAAATTATTTTAAATTCGAGAAAGGTGAACATTTGCAAACGTGTTCGTTAGTGTGTCAAATTATTAAAAGGCGTTATTGCCATGTCAATTAGGAGACCTCTTTTGATTGGCTTCAACACGTTATACAGAGAATCACGCTTGCACGTACGTATTCCACGAAGACGGTGTCAGTCACAATCGAAAATAGATCAACTCTGACAACAGGTTCAAGATTAGACGTTACCGATGATGCGTCATTAATGCAATGGTTTCTGGAGGCGTTGACGCCGAGAACTCCTTGAACTCTACACCACGAGTTGTATCTTAAACCAGATACAACCAGTCAACACTGTACTCTCTGCGTCTTGTTATACACCATGGCGCATGAATATTTTAAAAGGAAATTACGACAACGCTTATTATCTCGAAGGCGTGGGAACTTAATTCCACAAGAACAAGATCAAATTCTTTTAACGCTGATTGAACTGGTAGTTTAACGACATTGTCATACGGCGTTTCCCTCGCCTTAATCCGTATATATAGATAAACGAATGTATTATCTTTTCAAGGATATATATATAAAAAAGGAGGTATTGTCTACGGAATAATGTTTTACAAGATAAGTAGCTTTTCTCGTCGCTGAACACACGAAAATCTTTTGTATCAGAACGAAAATTAGCATGTTCTTCTAATTTATATTCAGTACGTCGTTATACAAGCGTTTGTGTAGTAATTTAACATTTGGTTACTTAGTATACGGAACAAACCATTTTAAAGTAGAAAATGTAATCCTTTATTCTTTAAAAAAGGAAGAAAGCCCACATAGCAGCATATGAAAACTGAGAAGTCTGCCATAAATCGTTATAGAAATGCACATGTCGTGAAAGTATATACCGTACTGAATAAGGTAGAAGATTCTCGAGAATATAATATCCTTAAAAAGATCAATAGTTTCCATCATCGCAGAGCCGACGGGAATCGTTTGTATCTATCTGTAAACCAAGATCACTGAACAGTGCACCATATTCGATATATCACCAGATGTATAACTAGCCAGGCAATGAATTGACAGGTAAACAAATGTTCAACAGCATGGCGGCATTGACACATATCGACTAAGGCTTTCAAATAAAAACTAATGTCGTAATATATAATTATATAGTTCAATATATTCCATGGTTAAACATTCTTAATATGAAATCCATTAATCTATAACGACAATCAACCTAAAACTTTGAATTAACGAGATGCGAGTTCCTGTAATTTGACGTATTTTATATATGTTGTACTTCATTAATCAGGTTGTGTATTTTAGGAATAGGATTTCCGATAATCATAGGAATTCTAGTACTACACAGCTAACGTTATTGCTCTCTGACCGTTGATAATTATTAATATGTCTTGTCTTTTTTTGGCGGGTTTGTTTGTTATTGTTGTTGTTTTTGTTTTGTTTTGTTTGTCTGTTGTTGTTTTGGGGGATTAAGAGAACATAACTATTTAAATCGTTTCATCAAGATGACGAAACGTTGTTGTTGTTTTGGGGGGTTTTGGGGGGTGGGGGGGTTAAAGCATCTCTGAACAAGATATGAATCTAAAGATATTCCAACATTATGTTCACTAGTATTGCAAGGTGATTTATGATACATATTTACAGAACAGTTTCATTTCTTTATCTTCTCGGAGAATAAAAAAGTGAATATGTTTTGTTTTGTCAAGACATTTCGCACAAACAAGTCATAAAACAACACCATTGTTGTTTCGCATATGATCGTTCCATTGGCTGTTATCAGGAATCTCGCCAAAGGCAAGGTTCTGGCAACAACACAAGTATTGTTCATTATGTGAACTCCGTCCTTCCTCGCTGGTGTCCAACCACAAAGATAATGGCTGGCTTACACGCTATTCAGATAGGCAGAAGGAAATAGCCCAGAAAGTGATCAGTTCTTAATGAAACATTTATTTTTGCAGTAATTTACTTGCTCCCTTCAATAGAGAATTAGCAACAAGCTGTCTTCGGCTTCCGAGTCCGGTAATTACGACTTGCTGTTGATACGAGGAGTTCGTGTGGCCAACTTTATGAGAAATATAAGACTATCTTAAGGCTTCATTGGCAATATGTATAGATCGAGTAAGAAGCCATTTTACCACCACAGGCATGAAAGACCCTGTTAGTGATATCATCATCAATATCATATGTTGACATTTTAAGACCATTTTACAGTCACATCAGTCAAATATAGGACAGAAGTAATGACTCAAATGGCCGCAAATGTACACAGACAGACACGGAAAATGCAAGATTATATTGGTACCATATTGGAGTAAAATGTAGACATTTAGATACCATTTTGTTATAATATCAAGGAAATATATATATAACTTCATGAATGCCACCATTAACCATGATATCATTAGGATAATAAAAAACAAAACTGAACATTCTATGTACAACATTATATGTAGACATTTAAAGACTATTGTGTCATAACATAAGGAAATATAACTATATGAATGCCACTATTAACATGATAGACATTTAGATTTCATTTTATCATTAGGGTAATCAAAACAAACGTGATTATTGAAACGAAACGTAATGTTTGTTCCAGAACTGATTTCATGGGTGAGACATTTTGTGATTTTATTTTTGGTGTCAGGTGAGTCTGCTGCAGTTATGTTTAAATAATTACTATCAAGATAATACGGGCTCGGTTTACTTAAACACTTGATAGAATAATACAACAAAGAATTTCTCAAAGTCTACTGGCCTTTACTTAATTTTGTTAAATGTATAAATATAGGTATAAATATATATATATATATATATATATATATATATATATATATATATATATGTGTGTGTGTGTGTGTGTGTGTGTGTGTGTGTGTGAGTATTGATATATATATAGGTGTGTGTGTGTGTGTGTGTATATTGGTATATAGATAGGTGTGTGTGTGTGTGTGTGTGTGTGTGTGTGTGTGTGTGTGCATTCATATGGATACACACACACACACATATATACATCTTCTGTGAGGGCTAGTGTCTTTCTTAAATATCTGTCAAACATTACATACATACATACATACATACATACATACATGCATGCATGCATGCATACACATACATACATACATACATATATACATACATACATATATACATACATACATACATAAAAGCTAATGCAGATTATTGATATTGGCTGGATTGTTTATGGTATCCCCCTAAACCTATCCGCTGTTATAAATCAGTGCGATCAATGCGACACATTCTGTAACAGGCACTTGATCGTGTTTTCTAGAATGTTCCTTCGTCTACAGTAAAGACATTGGCTTGATCAATTCCTAGAGTTCAAGTTATACGCGGTCAGTACTGTGTAACCATCTTAAAATGTCATTTACCAAGATAACCTATTGCGACACAAAATATGGAGGGTTTTTTGTTTTGTTTTATTTTTGTTCAGCTTAAAATGTTCAGTCGTAAATAATTAAATTTCAGTAACATTCATTACAATATACCGTCATCCCATTTGGGCCAGCCGTAGCAACGCCAGTTTGTTCAATTCTCGATGGACGTAAAAATTACGTTGTCAGGGAACGTCGTATCTTATGACGTCATTTTAATTTGGAACTTTCCTTATTGAGCGTTATTGTTTATGGACGAAAAATAATTCAAAATAAAATATGAACTTTTAGTATTATTGTTACTAACTAAGCTTTATATTTAATCATAAGGATTGTCTGTTATTTCTTTTATGTTCACACAGTTTGCGGATGATTTTGTTGTTTTTTGGTTTTTTGTTGGTTTTTTGTTTGGGTTTGGGGGGTTTTTATACCCCGATGATCGTGTTCAACATATGCTAAATAAATGATTTCTTTATATAATAAAATATTTCTTTTATTCATAGGGTCAACACTGAATGTAATTAGATCAAATTTTTATATAATGAAATTCTTAGCAGGTTGGCCACAGAAGGTTACTTTGGAAACCGAAATGAACACCATACTATTAAATGACGTTATTTGTGTGTGTGTGTGGGGGGGGGGGGGGGGGTGTTAAATGATTTAAAATAAATGCTAGTAATGTAGTAGTTCTTTGCTAGAATTTTAGTCATTAGAATTTCAATTATAGGATTCATTCTTCTTTGTTTTTACTATTCTTCTTGCACCGACTGTGTTTACTTTGTTTTCTTTCAACATGTAAGTTTAACGTTTAACATTTGTTCATGTTTCTTTATTTGGCTTGAATTTTCCTTTTCCAGTTTTGATGGATTGTCTTTCAGAAAAGAATCTAACTGCAATCGTTCATTTCCCCTGAAAATGATAATCGGTTTCCGATATTTCTGTCTGTCTGTTAACACAAACACGAGTTCAGAGTTCAAATCCGTGATTTTACATAGTTGTCACGTGAGGAAATCCCTAAATAAATAATTACTTCTATTTGTAGTCTAAAACTAGAGCTAAAACGTTGTTTGAAAAATGGTAAAACAAAATGTTTACTGTAAATATCCATCATTTATAATGTAAAAAAAAAAAATTGTATATAATGCCATTTCGTTAACGTGACCTTATAATGTGAAAATAAATCAATTTAAGATGTATTTTGCGAAATGTCACTTTCCTTTTGAGAAAAAAACTTTACATCTAAATTACTTTCACTTTGATGTCATTTGTTTTAATTTACATTTTTAATTTATATATAATGATGTTTTAGTGACAACATGTTCGGTCACTTACCAAGTAAATCATTATCAACCTAAATCCAGAGCAATATAAAGCGCTCTTGTTTTCTTCGTGGTAATATAAAATCGATAGAAACAGTTGTGAGTACGCGTTATAAATGCAGTTAACAGGTGAATTAATTTACGACAAGTATGCGATAAATTGTTAATATCCATTATTGATTCAGCCTGACAAAGTAGAAAACATAATGCCCGGAATGTTTTTATGTTCTGTCATTGGAGTTAATGTGATTTTATGCTAGGCTTAGACTACTAACTGCCAGCACAATGTTGTCCACCTTTCTGCTGTCATGACGTCTACAACTACCCAGTTGCTAGTCTGTGCTTTTATAACTCGATGTTCGTCGTGTATGACTTCTATGACCAATTAGTTGTTAATCTGAGCGCGCCCGTCGTAAGGTAGGAGATGGGGAAATTACAACGCGACAGTCTAGTTGGCTAACTTTATCGTGACAGTTGATAATCTGACCCTAGCATTATAATTAAATTGCTTTTCAATATTTTTTCGTATGCATGCATGCATGCATGTATGTATGTATGTATGTATGTATGTATGTATGTATGTACGTATGTATTGATGTATGAATATCTATATATTGTATGTAAGTGTGTACGTTCGGTGTTGGTTGGTTAGTTAGTTTAGTTTAGTTAATTAGTTAGGTAATTATTCGACTGATATGCATCTATGTTAGAAAGGGTATATAAAATCATTTGCTGCTAATTGTCAGCAGTACCTTATTTGTTGACAACGGTTTCTTTTTTGTGTATAATCTGATTGGAGCAAAACATATTTGACTGTTAATTGAAAACACCGATACTATTTTATTTTAATACAACTGGTACATCATCTGTACTATGGGAAATAGCATATAAAAGATGCCTTGTTGTTATTCAAGGTCTCTCTCTCTGCTAAGTGTTAATAGTTACGTTCATCTTTTCATGTGTGCTGTGTCATATACTTCCCTGCAAGAATTCTTTCTTCTTCTCATTTGACATTTTGCCATAAATGTCACTGCACCGAGTGTGACCTATATTTAATACCAGTCTATTCACAGACGATTGGTCGCTTCTTGCCATTTGGTGTGACACAACTGTTGTTGCATTCTTCCCGATGACAAGTGTGACAAGGATCAAATTAGATCAGCCAGTTAATTGGAAGGATTTTGTGGGTCATTAGGTTTCTTTGAAAGGAAGACGTCACGTATTCTGGTCTTGCCGATACAAGCTCAGCTGTAATTTAATAATTGCAGTATGTATGTGTTATTTAGGCCAAGGTTGACAGGCTGAATGCTTAGTTATTAGCTTGCTTGTGATGGTCTAAATTGGTCTCTAAGGTACACCTGCCCTTAAGATTGTTCAGTCTTCACAGTCTTAAAATGCTCTATAAGAAAGAAAGAAATGTTTTATTTAACGACGCACTCAACATATTTTATTTACAGTTATATGGCGTCAGACATATGGTTAAGGACCACACAGATTTTGAGAGAAAACCCGCTGTCGCCACTACATGGGCTACTCTTCCGATTAGCAGCAAGGGATCTTTTATTTGCACTTCCCACAGGCAGGATAGCACAAACCATGGCCTTTGTTGAACCAGTTATGGATCACTGGTGTCGGTGCAAGTGGTTTACACCTACCCATTGAGCCTTGCGGAGCACTCACTCGGGGTTTGGAGTCGGTATCTGGATTAGAAATCCCATGCCTCGACTGGGATCCGAACCCAGTACCTACCAGCCTGTAGACCGATGGCCTGCCACGACGCCAACGAGGCCTGTTGCTCTATAGGTTGCCTTGCACTAAATGAACGACTTCCTTTTCATAGTTCGCTTTGCCCTGATGGGAAATGGAAACAAATAAGGAAACACACAAATAGTAACAGCAGATATTGACTGCAACCAAAACAATCATCCATAAACGTTAAAGTTTATTTTGTTTAACGACACCACTAGATCACATTGATTTATTATCATCAGCTACTGGATCAAATATCACTAGCCGTAGAGAGAAAACCCGCTACATTTTCTCATTACAGGTCAGGTCAGGTCATTGGGTTTAACGTCACATATTAGCGTACCGCACGCCTGACGAGAAATAGCCCAATGGGCTCACAGACACATTGCATAAAGCGAACGTTTTTACATTCTATGTTTATCAGAAATAAAGCTAACCATATCACTGACATTCAACTCCATATTAGTGACATCCAATCCCACATTGTAACTCTATTATATAAAGACACAACTACTCTAGTTATGATTTAAATCGGATCTAAAATATGTTCCCTTATTTCTTTACATTAGTATATTTACCGACTAAAAACATCTTGCGATCTAATTAGTAGTACAAATATATTACAGTGTTTATTTGTGCAAATATGATTATGTATTTCCAGTGTAATACAGTATAGTGTACCAACAATGTAGCTGAGGTAATCAATTCCATTGACACTTCATTTTTCAACAGGTTTATTAAATGTAATGTGTACTGCCTGGGCAGATTGATGCATTACTTATAGAAATATTAACATTATTGACAAGGGTAATTGATTTTGTGTAAGGTAACCATCAATAAACCCGTCGAATGGAAATATGATACAGAAACTAATATCGACAATTCGAAAAAGTCAGTGACCTTTATGTCCAGAATTGGTGTCACCGACTACTTAGAGAAACGACGTAGATGATACTGTTTAAAAGCATCATACATCAGTGATATCTGTTACCTGGAGATACACTGATTTTCATGTCCTGGTTGTCGAATGATTAAATCCACGAACGTTTTTAATTTGATTTAATTAGATGCTGACGTTTCTGATATGTTTTATGATTGCTATTAATCCATCATTTGGTCGGGGGGGTGGGGGGGGGGGGGTCTGTGATAAGTCTGGAAACATTTTAACCAATCCCTTTGCTTGCATGTTCTCGTGCTCAAGTCCTTTGATGTTCAAATCTTCTCGTTTTCAAATGCTTTCATGTTCAATACTTGTTTTCAAGTCCTGAGATATTCAAATCCCCTGATGTTCAAATCCCCTGGCGCATAAATCATTTCATGTTTATGATTTCTCCTGCTCAAATATTGTGATGTTCAGACTTTCTCATGCTCAGATTATTTCGTGTTCAAGTCCTTTTAGTCTCAAATCCTTTGATGTTCAGATCTTCTCATCTTCAAATCATTTCGTGTTTAAGTCTTCTCATGCTCAAATCCTTTCATGTTAAGATCCTTCGATATTCAAATCTTCCCATATTCAAATCCTTTTTATTTTAAGTCATCTCATTGTCAAATACTTTGATGTTCAAATCTTCTCATGAAATCATTTCATGTTCCAGTCGTCTCAAGCTCAAATCTTATTATGAAGTCCTACCATGTTAAAGTCCTCTCATGCTCAAATCCTCTCTTGCTGGACATTTGGTTTGCTTTGAGCCGTGTCGGTTCAATACCAAACTACGTCGATACTCTCTCCCTGTAACGCTTCTACTAATGGAAACTTTATTGTATATTCCTTCTGTGTCCCATTGTTAGAGTGTGATCTGCCGTGGCATCTCTCCGTGTGAGCTTAGTGAGATGTAATTATGTGCTCAGCGTGAGCACGGCCATGTGAAATTGGAGAAACAAATGTGCCAGCCATGAAGCAATAGACACAGCACGACGCGGCGTCACCAGATGAATGTCCTATCAGTGATGAATAGAAGAAAGTGCGAGACTAACGGTGATGTAGGTGTTTTACACTTTTCACTGAGACAATGACTTGGTTTGACCTTTTTCAGCATGCGGTAATCTGGAAATTACAGCTAATGTGAACTAAATGTGCTATTTAGTTAAATGTACTGTTGAATCATCCACTTGACTTAGGTTGTTTGGACTTGTCTTAACCTGGCCTTAATTCCAAGAGTGAATTGTGAACTACGTGTTTGCGTTCCTGAATGGCTATTGAATTCATTTGACTTTATATCCTTCAACTTTTATTCAAATTGAAATAATGTTAGTGCATGTTGCTGACTACAGTTTTTCTTGAGTGCTACCGTTAGTATAACTTTGTAATCACTTGTCTTTATTGTCTCAACGTTCCAATATTTAACTACCAGACAAAATATTTTGAGATATGGACATAAGAACTATATTTTCAATTTACATAGATTGAGAATAATATTATTAATAATTGTAATGGCGTGGTGGTCATCTTTGGAGTTTTGCTTACATGGACTAAAAACAGGGTTTTGAACAAATACATGTAATGACTTCGATTAGTAACATTCTACAATATGTAACTCCTCGGGAGTGGTTGTCCTATAGATGATGCATTAGATAAAGATTCATGGAATCAACCACTGTTTTGCTAAATACCTATTCCACTCTGCATTGTGCGGAGATACGACCTTGATCACGTATTACAGGTTTTTTTCATTCAGATTACGTACACCACTTAGTATTTTGTCAGTTACATGCTAAATTTGAGTTACGTGTAATCAGCGCACCGTATTCAAATTTGAGAGATCTTCAAGAAATACAAACAGTTTGTGTGATATCAGAACAGAATGGCCAACTGCGTTTTTGTTTTCACAACTCTCGAACCAGTGAATGATGTGTGCAAATCTCGACACTGCTCTCGGAGGCTATGTGTGGTGCAGTACAGTTTGTCGATACGTCATGTTATATGAAGCAAAACAAACTATTTAATTTTGTCATAGACTTTCACTGCTGTGTACAGAATCTGTCGCAGTTGGGTAAATTGCTCTCTCCAAAAAAAAGCCGGACTTTATTACGCTGCTTTATTAAGGTGTAAATATTTGTGTTGTGTTCGTAATCCCTCATTCCCACATTACCCTGCCAGAACACTCAATCATGGCCGCAGTTGGATCAATGCTGCTTTAACGGACAGGCTATTGATTGCGGTCCTGCGCGGTAATCAATGGATTCTGCCTTGCGGATTATCCACGTTATTTCCGACCAAACTTAAATAGATTTTGCTCAGGGATTGGGGGGAATCTTTCAATTAAATATGTTTGATTAAAGCTGGTCCGTGATGGTGAGAGACAAGTGATTTCCAAGTGTGATTAGGATTATTACTTTTTTTTAGGTGTGTAGGGCGCGTGAAAGTGGTGAGTGGGCAGAGACCACTTAAGTATTTTCACTGCAATAAGTAGGCCAGTGGTAAAGCGCACGCCGGATGCGTGGTTGGTCTAGGATCGATCCTCGTCGGTGGGCCCATTGGGCTATTTCTCGTTCCAGCCAGTGCACAACAACTGGTATATCAAAGGCCGTGGTATGTACTATCCTGTCAGGGATGTCGCATATAAAAGATTTCTTGCTATTAATAGAAAAATGTAGCGGTTTTCCTCTCCAAGACTATATGTCAGAACAGACATCCAATTGCTAATGATTAATAAATCTATGTGTTCTAGTGGTGTCGTTAAACAAAAGAAGCTAACTTTTTGTGCAATTGCAAGCGAGATGGGATGACGGTGATGGAGGGTAAGTTTGTTTTGTTTAATGACACTGCATGAGTACATTGATGTATTAGTTGTCGGTCAATGAGTGTCAAACATTTAATAATTCTGACATAGCCTTAGACAAAACCTGCTACATGGTGTTAATATCTACATGGGGACATTGCAGGACATCATCAACCATCTTGTGTACCATTTTCAAGTCATAAACATGACTATGTTTCTAACAACTGCCGAAGTGGGCAACCAGTCACATTTCTTAAATACAATGTTGCACTGACAATTAGCAATTGGAAGCAGTATCTTTCGTTAAGATCCATGAGTCGAGCATTTTTCAAAATTACTGTCTTTTCATCATTTTAGTTCAAGACGAAGCTGTCAGAATCTTCATAGTTTTGAAATTCGGGATTCTTTGGCATTACATGTTCAATCCATTCTAAGGCTGTGGTATATTCCATGGTAAATATTATCGTGTTTGAAGAAGGTTTATGTAAAAGGTCTCGAACTCTGCTTTTAGTTAGAAGAAGTTGGCCTTGTAGCAACATATAATTTCTTCTGGACATCTGACTAGACCGTGTGCCATGTTATTACATAATAGCCTATGCTTAAACAATGTGCTTGGGTGTCATGGATACACATAAGGACAGAACTGGATGACTGGAATGACTTAAAATAACAGCAATTACAAAATAAGAGCCCTGTACTATTTGTCATATATATTTATCGTGTGACAAGAAATGAAGTTTTATGATTAAAATTTTAAAATTTACCATTATGTCAACCTTTAAATAATATACACTGTAATACAACTATATCATCAGAATCGCCTCAATTAATATTTTTCAAGCTTTACTTTTCTTTTATCTTTTTTTAATATGTTAAGATTTTAAATGTCAACTATGCTAAAAACAAACGCGTAACAGCAATCCATATTTAATGATAGCTTAGCAATAGTCTTTCAAATGAATAAAATCAAATATGTGAGCTATTCCTGTGGGTTTTGCGGATACCCAGAGTCACATTAGAATTAAACTCCATAGGCTGGCAATCGATTGTGAAATGTGCATAGAATAGACTGGTGCTGTGGATGTGTGTATATGCAGATTTAATCGTACGTGAGATACTATACAGAACAGCATTAGAGATGATCAAGCCTTAAATACGTCGTCTATATTCACAGGGAGCCGCACGTGGTTCAGCTCACAATTTACAAACTCCAATGAGAAGTTGAATTCAGAACAGAACAGAACAGAACTTTATTCACTCAAAACACGATTCTGATGCGTATCTTTCATTGTAGGATACCACAGAGTTCCTTTGGGTCTTACCTTGAATTAAGACTTGTGTTGTATCGTATTGAGGTCAGGTGACTTTGAAGACGGCGGTATCGCTTACATTCATTTGATTCATTTCAGCTTCGTGCTTACATCCAATTAAGGTTTAAGCACGCTGTCCTGGGCACACACCTCAGCTATCTGTCTAGGACAGTGGGTTAGTGGTTAGTGGTATCGCCTTCATTGTGAAGCTGAGCTGGTTTTGTTCTGTCATTTTGGAAACACAAGAAAATATGAATGACTCATTTAGTAGTGTTTGCATGGGAGGATCAAGGATTGCGTTTCTGAAAACATTAAAGTCCCAAACGTCATATTCATGAACATGCAGCTAAATTCAAAATAACTTCCGCCAAAACGTGTGTGAAATATTCTTCATCTCATTTTATTTCGCCATTCGTCATATGTGGCATTGCCTTTTCTGTCAAAACAATTTCCCTGCAAATTGGCCGATACATGTAATACTATAGAATTACCCGTTTGCGATCAATAGCTCCAAAGCACTTGATTATAATCAGTGGAATTGCGAAATATAATAGGCCTATGTTATTACTGGCATGACGCTTACAGCTTCACTGGTAAATGTGATGTTGGAGTTTATTAAATGATCTGGTAATTATACATTACACCAGACACATATTGGGCAATAATAATACAGCGTGCCGGCTTTAAACGTCCGCTGTGATGTTACGGTAATCACAGTCAGTTGTATATAATGATTGACTCATGTTTGACTTATATATCATAAATCAGACAGAACAATAACTGCTACTAGGGTGGTAGTTCGTCAGTGTACGGTTGTTCATACAGAAATAATCCAGCAGTGGGCTTGCCCTCGTCCCCAACCCCCTCAGAAATTAAAGTGTCCCTTTTAATTAAAAGTGCCATTTTTGTCTAGCTGGAAAAGGACATATTATATTATTTTCTTATCCATATGGTTAAAAATATCTTGGTACATATCTTTATTCTGAAAAAACCCCTATTGTTACTCTGCTGAGGTGTGTTCTTTTTCCTTTGGTTAATCTTTTATTAGATGTTTTCAAATATTTACTTCTGTTCCTTATAAACGTGTTATTTCCCAATAGCTGAGCGACAAACATGATCTAACATGATATATTCAGGCAACACCTATCTAGTGTCACTGTACACCTAAATTATTGTTTGCATTTTCGAAGCGCTCGCTTGATGCGCGGTCGGTTTGGGATCGATCCCCGTCGGTGGGCCCAATGGGCTATTTCTCGTTCCAGCCAGTGCACCACGACTGGTATATCAAAGGCCGTGGTATGTGCTACCCTGTCTGTGGGATGGTACATACAAAAGATCCCTTGCTGCATTAGGAAAAATGTAGTGAATTTCCTCTGATGACTACGAGTCAGAATTACTAAATGTTTGACATCCAATAGCCGATGATTAATTAATCAATGTGCTCTAGTGGTGTCGTTAAACAAAACAAACTTTAACTTTAACGATTTCACTATTTATAATTTAAAAGTGAGATTTATCTTTTATATGCACCATCCCACAGACAGGATAGCACATACCACAGCCTTTGATATACCAGTCGTGGTGCACTGGCTGGAGCCAGAAATAGCCCAATGGGCCCACCGATGAGGATCCGATCATAAAATTTTCAATGAAGGTCTAAACGTGTGTGGCCTTGTTAACTCCCTTAAGGTGCACAGCTGACAGGAAGGAAGGAAGGAAATGTTTTATTTAACGACGCACTCAACACGTTTTATTTACGGTTATATGGCGTCAGACATATGGTTAATGACCACACAAATATTGAAAGAGGAAACCCGCTGTCGCCACTTCATGGGCTACTCTTTTCGATTAGTAGCAAGGGATCTTTTATATGCACCATCCCATAGACAGTATAGCACATACCACGGACTTTGATGTACCAATCGTGGTACACTGGCTGGAACGAGAAGTAGCGCAATGGGCACACTGACGGGGATCGATCCCAAACCGTGGGCGCATCAAGCGAGCGCTGTACCACCACAGCTGTGGAAGATGTAGTGATGTGCGCAAATATAGATCTCGAGAAGCCGGATCCGTATGAACATGAGAAAATCAGACTAGTAGTCCTTCGTCATGGCTGGTATAGTGGTGCGGACGGGCCCGGCTCTAGAGGGTACAAAATGGTACCAATGTAAAACAAAGTAAAGTTTAGGAATTAATAGTAGAAGTTGACTCCACTTCCTATTTCTTCTTAGAGTGGGACGGTTAAACGTCCAGTGCTGCTATGGCAGGTATGGCCGTCATCGAAAAACCAGATCAACTAAAATCAGCCGGAAAAATGACGTGGAGGCAGGGAATCTTGCTTTAAAAAAAATGAATCCACCCTGATGATGCAGGCTATCGAAACGAGAAGCGTCTTATCGTTCAATCAGTTCCAGTCAATAACATCCAAGTAGAAAACTCAATTCCGGTGACAAAAACAACGAAATGGAGGTTTCCAAGTCTAGCACGCGAAAACACATACAGTGACACTGTAGGCGAAACAGACGACGTCTTCTTACCGCGGCGATCTCCAGCTATTGTTTTTATTATATTAGCAGTATTTGCACGTTTTTCCTTCGACATCAAAGCACGTACCTTGATCTTTGATAGGGCTGGATCCAGTTCAGTTTGCAGAGTGCTTGCCTGAGGTTCTTGTATCAAAGAATCGAATCCCCTCGGTGAATCCATTCTCTGATTGTTTTTGTTGTTTGTTTTTCTTCTTGTTTTTCTTCTTTTTTCTTTGGGCTATTTCATGTTCCAGACTGTGGTATGTGTTATCCTGTCTGTGGGAAAGTGCATAAAAAAAAATCTCTTGCTGGTAAAGGAAAAATGTTGCGACTTTCCTCTAAAGACAACATGTCACAATTAGCAAATGTTTGACATCCAGGAGCTGATGACTAATAAATCAATGTTCTCTCGTGGAGGGAAGGAAGGAACTGTTGTATTTTACGGCGCACTCAACACATTGTATTTTCGGTTACTAGTATATGACATCGGACATACGATATTGAGAGAGGAATCTCGTCGCCGCCATTTCATGGGCAACTCTTTTTTCAATTATCAGCAAGGATTTTTTTATATGCACCATCCCACAGACAGGATAGTATATACCACGGCCTTTGTTATACCAGTTGTGGAGTACTTACTGGAACGAACAATAGCCCAATGGGCCCACCGAGTCAGGCGAGTCCTGTACCACTGAGTTGTGTCCTCCCCTCTGTGCTGTAGTAGTGTCCTGAAGGATAAAAGCAACATTAACTTTACTTTTTGATCTTTGGTATAACAAGTACTAATCAAAATTATAACCCACGTGATTATTTTTTTTATGATTACTTTTATTTTATTATTATTATTATTATTAAAATTATTATATTTGGGGGGGGAGGGTCTGTAGCCTAGTTGTAAAGCGCTCAGCTGATGCACGTTCTGTCTAGGATATATGTGCCCATTGGGCTATTTTCGTTCAAAGGCCGTGGTATGTGCTATCCTGTCTGTGGGATGGTGCATATAAAACATCCCTTGCTACTAATGGAACAATATAGCGAGTTTCCTCTCTGAGACTCTATGTTAGAATTACCAAAATGTTTGACATCCAATAGCCGATGATTAACAAATCAGTTTGCTCTAGTGGTATGGTGAAAGAAAACAAAGGTTAGTTTTTCTTTCTGATCTTTGGTATATCAAGTTCTAATCAAAATTATATAGTGGGTGGGTTTTTTTTGGGGGGGGGTGGGTGGGTGTGTGGGGGTTTTGGGTGTTTTTTTTTGGAGGGGTGCTTATTGCATACAATTCAT
This sequence comes from Gigantopelta aegis, assembly GCF_016097555.1. NCBI lineage: Eukaryota > Metazoa > Mollusca > Gastropoda > Neomphalida > Peltospiridae > Gigantopelta > Gigantopelta aegis. The sequence goes on from NC_054702.1 coordinate 87,614,218, forward strand.
TACTACATACAAATATCAGGCAAAATAAACATTAAAAAGTTGCTTTTTATAGATGAAAAATTGCATTTCATAGTTAACACAATCTAAAAGGCCAATCAGCAGGTAAAGTGATAAAATCTATCTATAGTAGACACCACACCGCAGCGAGAGCTGCACCAATCGATAAACACATTTAATTGCACTCCACTGTGTGTGTGATTATTTTCGGTATGACTCGTGCTGAAATCGAGTTAATAGCCATCATCTGCCACGCAGATATCTCTAATAGTCTCGCTGGTTCCATCACTGCGCACATCATTGGCTTCGTAATTACTTTATTTCTCGAGGTGTTTCCTTTTTCAGTATACGCTACTGTTCATGGTTATTTGTGGGGTGGTTGAGATTTAAATATATATATATATATATATTGCATGAATTCTGTTTCCAGTATTTCAACTCATTGTCCATTAATTTCCAACAAATGAACAACAATCACTTCAGTAAAACACTCTCAACTCGTTCTTGTAGTTTTTGTGTCTGTTATCATTCAGTTGGTAACCACTTGCGATTAGGTCGTTACATGTTTGACACTCAGGTAACGTGGAAATACCTTTTATACCTTAACGAGGAACGTACGGATGGACGGATGATCAATGGATGTCACCTCTTTCACTGGGAATAATCCCTATATTGCGTCTGCTATCCCACGTATTTGCCATCACGCCGTGTTGAGCCGAGGACAATCCTTGCCATACAGCTGCCGACTAAATGACAGTGGTCTTTTTCCGCTGTAGGCAAGCGTTGACTTTCACATCCGGGATTCCATAAAAGCGCCTTAAGTAGGTTTTTTAAGCTTTATTATACGGCCGTACACGAACAGTCTATAGTCGGCGGTCATTATTTTTGCCTTAGTTCAGATCTTCCTTGTTAGTTGCAGAGGAAGGGAAGTGGGCGCAGATGAAAGCTCAATTGACGGATCGTGAGTCAAAGAAAAAAAGATAATACGGACACATCAAATCAAAGAAATGTGTGTTTAGCATTATCCCTGGAGAAAGAGAGAAAGAGAGTGAGTCGTGGTGTATATACATAGGATAATCTGTTAATGATATTAACAACTCGCTAAGTTTATTAATCAAAGGCCTTGGAATTGGATCTTTCAGCAACTCCGCTTGACCTCCTTTAGCTGATGGCGTCGTATTGTAGCTTTGTAATAGAGCGCTCACGGGAGATGTTGTGCGTTGTGGCATGGACCTGACCCACGCCCGCTCGGTGGACACAACCAGTGCTTCATGGCCTGTATATCAACGGGTGGGCTATATGTTTCCCAGGCTTATGAAAAGGGGTATATTTAAATATTCAGTGTTGCTGTTGGTGACAGTAGTCTATGTAGCGGCAGTAGGTAGTTTTCGTGGTGGCAGTGGGTTTCCTCTCTTAGACTTAAGACCAAAAACAAAAGTCCATGTATCCGTATTTATCGTGCAACCATACTTCCTGTGACCCGATAACCCCTACATGATAATTCGAAGTGTTATTATGTCACTGCCTGATAACACCTCCGTTGCTAACATGATAACCTTGGTATTGCTATGTGCCATCAGATCACGAGGAAATGAATTCTGCGCATGGCAGTGGATTATCAGGTTAGTAGGAAATCAGTTCTGCGCATGAAGGCTGTTTGCTCAATTTTCAGGTAGGTCGTTTCCTTATGTTTCAAACATCTATTTACAGCAATAATTGTTGAACTGCATAAATAACTATAACATTTACACTTCCCGTAACATCTAATTACCTCTTATTTTATAATTCCCCATTCTTCGCTCCCATTCGGAACAAGCCAGAATTTTGAATTAAACATTTTAAAACAAAACCGCAAGTGGCTTTCAGCAAATAATGTTTACATTGGAACAGCACAGCCACTAGCGGCCTGTGATGTAGATATTCAAGTCATATATAAACTTGCGTTTGTTTTCGCAGAATATTTTTTTTAATGTAATGTGACACAAAGTATTTTATTTAAAATTTGGAGATACATAACTTGTCTGGTTGGCTATGCCATTCCCAAGATTCTTTCAGGCATCTGCTATTATCCGACTTCCGGTAGTAGCAACTTTCTAAACGATAATACTAATATTTTCTATACCGGTCAGATAACGGTAAAACAGTCTCTTTGAAGCTCGCCTGTTAACACTGTTGTCTAAATCTCGCCAAATAACAACGATATCAAAACGTAGTAACCTGAATCTTTATATGTCAAACACCGAATGGCTATAGTTAAGGTGTTCTGAAGTGAAAATACGACATGGATAGAAGTCCTTTGGATTCGCTAGTAATTCTCAATTATGTTGCAGCTTCTTTACCGCTGATACATTTACGCCATTAGAATTTTGATTGGTCGAATGAAAGGTTACGTGGCCTAGCCTTTAGTTATACCTACTGACGGCAAAAAGGGCGCCGTGCTTATAAAACCTTGGGTTTTAATTAAAAACAAACAAAAATATAATTTACTCTGTAATATATGCTGTGGATTAGCGTTATCTATTCAATGAGAGAACTCGCACAAAACAGATGGATATAATTTAAAAATTATAATTGGTCAACATTGTAAATTTCAATAGTACTTTCAAAGCCATGCCATATTTAAAAACGCATCTACCGTACACGCCTCCACTGCGGTTACACATATAGAATGTGGCGTGTAAACGGGGTTTTTTTTTCACTTATCGTCTTCTGACACATCAAATTTAAAACACATAACGAAACCTGATCGGGCTATCACCTCCATTAACGAGCTCGCTTGTTTACGGCGGACGCCGTGGTGTTCTCATTACTCAGCTAATATGGTACAAATCGTCTTGTATTAACCAGCTAACTATCTCATGAGGCCATTGTCGAAACCAGGGATGCATTTAAAGGGAGTAGACAGTAGAAAAAGCAACAAGGAATGCTATTTTAGCTTAGTGGTGCCCTTTTTTGTCCAACTATCTCATGAGGTCATTGTCTAAACCAGGCATGTATTTAAAGGGAATAGACAGTAGAAAAAGCACCAAGAAATGCTCTTTTAGCTTAGTGGTGCCCTTTTTTGTCTAACTATCTCTTGAAACGAATAGAAAATAGTATTTGGCATATATTTAACTACAGCTACTAGGTGTCCAGTATGATGGTTATTTCAACAATTAGTCGGGGACTGAGATAAAGAGAGGAATCTAGCTGCCGTCACACATGCTGCTCCCATTGAATACGTTGCAAGGGATCTTTTACACGAATTTCCCCATAAACAGGTCAGTTCATATCACAGTCTTCGATGTATGAGTCGTGGGCCACTTGTTGAGTCCATCGAGAGCGATTGATCCCGCCATTGATGCCGCGATCCATTGCACCTCAGGCGAGCACTTTACGGTTGAGCTACATTATGCCCTTGTCTGGTTGAAGATTCATTACTGTGTCCATTAAACCCCCCCCCCCCCCCCCCCCAAAAAAAAACACAAAAACAACAACAAACAACAACAACCCACAACAAACAAACAAATAAAACCCTCCCGTTATTTTGGGGTTTGTACGGTTCTGTAAATTTTCCTTTAGCTAGATACTTAACATTTTCCATTTTCCATTTCCCTTTAGGTAGATACTTAACAGAGGTTTCCATTTCCCTTTAGGTAGATACTTAACACAGGTTTCCATTTCCCTTTAGGTAGATACATAACAGAGGTTTCCATTTCCCTTTAGGTAGATACTTAACACAGGTTTCCATTTCCCTTTAGGTAGATACTTAACACAGGTTTGCAGTTTCTAGTTTCATTTAGGTAGACACTTAACACAGGTTTCATTATTAAAAAAAAAAAAAACACCCCACCATTATATAATAGCTGACCGCGAACAGAGCATTAGGTGTCATGAAACAACTGCTATTCCTTATTTTATCTCACGTTAATCACTCCATCACCAGGCTTCTGTAGAGATGGCAGTGTTTTACTGTAGGTATGACTATAAACACGGCATCTGTAAATAGACTCATTCCGAAGCTGTCGGCATCAAAGCAGCATCATGGTTATTTCCCATCTCAAGAGACCTCATTTAGCTGCCAGTCCATCGGTTATTTCTGTCGTATACACAAGGTCGCAACATTAATATTCACATCCTGCTTCCCATGTGGATGTCATCCAGAACGAACGGCGGCCATGCAATGAACTACATGTTATTTTTTAATGTTCCGTGTGCCTTGCACAATTACAATGCTAATAGACTGAGATGCATTTAAAGGGAGTAGAGAGATCAAATAAACAATAACACCCGCAAATCTAAAAACTCCATATGGTTTTCTCCTAAATATACTGAGGCAGGAAGGAAATGTTTTATTTTACGACGCACTCAACACATTTTATTTTGGTTATATGGCGACGGACATATGGTTGAGGATCACACAGATATTGAGATAGGAAACCCGCTGTCGCCACTCCATGGGCTACTCTTTACGATTAGTAGCAAGGGATCTTTTATATGCATCATCCCACAGACAGGATAGCACATACCACGGCCTTTGATATACCAGTCGTCGTGCACTGGCTGGAACGAGAAATCACCCAATGGGCCCACCGACGGCGATAGACCCTAGACCGACCGCGCATCAGGAGAGCGCTTTACCCCTGTGCTACGTCCCGCCCGCCTCCTAAATATACTGAGATGCAAGTTCGCATGTAGTATCATTTAGACATGTGAGTAGTTTATTCTGTGTTGAATTATTGTACAGATGGAGGTAAAGGATTCAACGTTTATACCATGGCTGGCGTTACCTTTAGGAGAGCTAGGTTATACTTTAAATCCTAGTTATTACCTTAATATTGATTGTTAATTACAAAGGATACGTCAACAGGTAATGCCTATATTTATACCACTCCATTAAAAAACCAGGTGTAACCATGGTGTAATAAAACAAAAACCACTAAGTATTACTGTCACATACATGATGCAAAAAAACAAAACAAAAAACACGCTTTCAGAAAGAGAGATAATGATATCGAGAGAAAGAATTGAGATAGAACACAGAGAGAGACAAAGAGAGAGAGAGAGAGAGAGAGAGAGAGAGAGAGAGAGAGAGAGAGAGAGAGAGAATGCGTGTGTGTGTGTGTGTGTGTATGTGTGTGCGCGCGCGCGCGCGCGTGTGTGTGTGTGTGCTTACCTTTGCTCGACACCTAATAGCTGATGTATTTTCCGTGCTGGGATGTCGTTAAATGTTGGGAAAGAGAGGTAAATTAGTTTACTAGAAAACAAACGAGTTTTATTAATATTGGGGGAAAGTGGCAAATTAGTTGACTGGAATTCAAGCCATCTTTTTAACTTTTAGGAAGCAATGGCAAATTCGCTTAATAGAAAACAAAACATTTCTCTAAATATTGGAAAAGAGTGACAACTTAGTTAACTGGAATTCAAACCAACTTTCTAAATTTTAGGAAAGAATGGCAAATTGCTCATGTAAGCCGATCATCGTCTTTATTAATTATTTGGAACGAATATCAAATTACACAGGTGGGATACTGTGTGACATTATTGTCATTATAAACATTGGCACCGAGCAGGGAACTACATGGTTGAAATGGATCGCTGAGATATCAGTATTATATCATTTATCGCCATCCACTCTAACGGAGTTGTCGAAATGTGGTTATTTTCAAAACGCTATCACAGCGGTCTTAGTTCTGTGGCACTGTTGTGGAATGGTGAATTTGATCACCCAATCATAGCACAGTGATTTCTGCAGAACTGTGATTGCAGTGCGATATCTACAGCGCTAACACTAGTGTAATTTCCGCAAGACATTAAGATTAACGGATTTTCTTTCCTCAGCAGCATCGCGGTAATTTGATTCTAGAAAAAGGTCAAAGGTGTTTGATTTCTGTCCAGTATGGGCTAATTTTACGATGCTGCCAAAAGTAATATATTGTTGTAAGTAAAGGCTAAATGACCTGTGTTACATTCTTATGGAACACGTGTTAAAGTTCGGTGTACCGGGGCACGGACTGGGCTTCCTGGGCACAGACTAAAGTATTCTGCTACCTGTATCTTATTCACTGACCAACTGACAGAATAACGCTAATCAAGAACTTTGATAAACCAGTGGTCAGACACTTGCAATGTTTACAGCGCTCGGTGTTCCCAATCGGTCATCTATCCAAGAAGTAGCCGGGATCAACACAGCTTACCGTCTGTTCAAAGGAGAACCGGCGTTTCAGTGTGGTACTGTAGTAGTTTCCTTGTCGGTGTTTGTCGTTTAGGTTCAAACACCGGACTTGCATCGATCGCCCTCTTTGGATTGAAGTTTTTGTTTTCCCGCAACAACCAATGCCCCACAACTGGAACATTAAAGGTCGTGGTATGTGCTGTTTTGTCTGTGTGAAAGTGTATTACAAAATAGTGTGTTGTTTTTAATGATTTAATGGTTTCCTTATGCTGGGCTCCAATATATCCGTAGTTTAAATTATGTTGTAATCTCACAAACTAATATTCCTTCCCTTAGCGCCGTGAATCACAGAAAAACGTTCTCTCGGTAGACGTAATTGACAACGTCTTATTGAAATGTTGTCATCGACTGACAGACAGATAGTTGATTCTGTCAACATCCGGGGAACCTGTATTAGATCTTTGTCAAGTCGCAGACATCATTACTTACAACACACGTGTTTTGTGTGAGAAATGTTTTCGGTTTCATTACATCTCGAGTTCTTCATTTTCGATACAAGTCTGTTACAAGTTTTACGACTGCGTGTCACCAACATGTTGTAAGTCGCAATAAATTATTCCACAGAAAATTGAACATGGTAATTGTCGCACATGCAGATTTATTGCAACTGTCGTGATGTGTAAAACAGGAAGACAAGAATAAATCGTGTTTAGAGATGACCGGAGCAGGCTATTATAAAGTACGCCCACTGTCCACTTTGGTCAAGGCGGGACATAGCCCAATGGTAAAGCGTTCGCTTGATGCGCGGTCGGTCTGGGATCGATCCCCGTCAGTGGACCCATTGGGCTATTTCTCGTTCCAACCAGTGCTCCACAACTGGTGTAACAAAGGCCGTGATATGTACTATCATGTCTGTGGGATGGTGCATATAAAAGATCCCTTGCTGCTAATCGAAAAGAGTAGCCCATGAAGTGGCGACAGCGGGTTTCCTCTCTCAGTATCTGTGTGGTCCTTAACCATATGTCTGACGCCATATAACCGTAAATAAAATGTGTTGAGTGCGTCGTTAAATAAAACATTTCCTTCCTTCCCACTGTGGTTATTGTCCGACCTGTTTTGACACGTGTGTTCAAAACGAGAGAAAGTAGTCTTATATATTTTGACAGTGCATCATCAATTGTCAGTCAGTAGAGAACTTACCTAAGGTGCTTGGGTAGAAGGATCGAATCCCTGCGGTGAACCTATTTTCTGATTTTTTGTTTTTCATCCCAAACAGTGCCCGACGATTGTAATATCAAAGGGTGAGTAATGTACTGTCCCATCTGTAGAAAAATGCACATAAAAGATCCATTGCTGCTAATATAAAGATGTGGCGGGTTTTCTCTCATTACGTGTCACAATGACCAACTGTTTGACATCCTATAGTGGTGTTGGTAAACAAAACTTTAACAATTGTCATAGCATAGTATTAGAATCATTAGAGAGTTTCACTCATTCTTGTCTTCTAAAGTGGACTAAACCAAAATACGTTTGGGCTGTCTTTATAGCAAGTCGATCAGTTTTACAAATGGCACCTTGTGTATATACAAGCCAGCTTTCTCTTTTCCCTGCAAATTAATAGATTTTAAAACCTAAAGAGAATGGTTTGTATTGCATGTAAACATACATTGAGGAACGCAGGCTGTAAAATATAGGACACAACCGGACTCTGTGATGTATATGATGTGTGGACACACACTGTCTTTGATTCCTACTATGTGGGACGACAAGCGTATATGAAAGTGCACCGTTTGCACTGGCCTAGCAAGGCTTTTATACTGGGGACTACCCATATTGGGCAACCACCAACGCAGTCTGTTAGTCGTTGTATGGGGAGACAGGCAAATATAAATAAAAATGTAGGGAGGAAAGGGGTGTGATTGGCGGGAAATCACAGAAGCACCAGTAACTGCTGGGCTCAATGGGAAGATGTAAAGTCACATACACCATATTTCATGGGAGCGTAGGACCTTACATGGGGTGCTTAACTGTTAGTCACTACAGGTATCGTGTGTCCCTAGCTCGGGTGATATCGAGAGGGATCAACTGACAGCAAGCGTGGAGCACGACCCTGTCAATATTTCCATACCAAAAGTGAATTCACCATTCATCTCTTCTGTAGACGCATATGTTTTAGATGTCCTAAGCTAATGTCTTATTTTCTGTGTTACATATGGGGTGGGATTTAGATCAGTCGGTTCAGTGCTCGCTTAAAGTGCTTGCGTCGTAGGATCGAACCACCTCGGTGGATTCATTCAACTGATTGGATTTTTTCTCTTCAAACCAGTGCACCACGACTGGTATGTGCTTTCCTACCTGTGGAAAAGTGCATATAAAAGATATATTGCAGCATTATGGGGGGAAATGTAGCGGGTTTCCTCTGATGATTACATGTCAGAATTACCAAATGTTTGACATCCAATAGACGCTGATTTATTAATCATTGTGCTCTACTGATGTCGCTAAACAAAACAAACCTTAATTGTGCTACATGTCTGTGGTGTTTGTAAAAAAGAAAGAAAGAAAAAGAAATATAGAAAGGTAATTTAAAACATGCTCCGCTGTATTTCCATGCACGCAGAAGTAAATATAAAGCGTACTGTGGCGTGATTACAAATCTATATGTATTAGACTGTAAATATAACGATTTTTTCTTTTTCTTTTTTTTTTTCTTTACTTTTGTTGTTGTTGTTGTTGTGGTTTAAAGGTAACCGAGGTGTGTTATACTTTGTATGTACAAGATACCATATCATACAAGACTGTGAACTGAGAGATGATTTTTTTTTCTTTCTTTCTTTTTTTTTTTTTTTTTTTTTTTTTTTGTGTGTGTTTGTTATGCTACCTACACAAATAAAATTGTTTTACTATATGTGATGATTTCCAAGTATTGGACGCATAAGTTTCTGTATTATCATCTGACTTCCAGACTGTTACACGACAGTTCATTGTCTAAGCGCAGTATTGAGGTCAGTAGATACGTCAGTGTTGAAACGTAGCAATTTGTGTCTACCAATTGCCAGTCTAGTATTACCTTTCTAATTAAATAGAATCTTCCATTGGATTTTGGAGCTAAATCTATGGTTATATGCTCTGTGATGTCAATGCGTTGGTAGAGGAAGGGAAAACACACTTTCCTTTACAGGTTAATGTAGTTGTAAGGTTTTAAATAAAAAAAAATAATAACATGTTTTCTAATTTGACGTCTACTGTGTCTTTTGTTAGTGCTTGTATATATCCTTTGAATATACTCATCTGAATGTGGGACAAACAATATTAGTATAGTCTTATTGTGACAGATTGGTTTCGTTGTTAGACCATACTTGTATGTTTAAATGTGACAGATATTGGCCTCGTTGTTAGACCATACTTGTATGTTTAAATGTGACAGATATTGGCCTCGTTGTTAGACCATACTTGTATATGTTTAAATGTGACATATATTGGCCTCGTTGTTAGACCATACTTGTATGTTTAAATGTGACAAAGCTATTTGCCTTGTGGTTAGACCATACTTGTATGTTTAAATGTAACAGATATTGGCCTCGTTGTTAGACCATACTTGTATATGTTTAAATGTGACAGATATTGGCCTCGTTGTTAGACCATACTTGTATATGTTTAAATGTGACAAATATTGGCCTCGTGGGTAGACCATAATTGTATATGTTTAAATGTGACAAACGATATTGGCCTCGTGGTTAGATCATATTTGTATATGTTTAAATGTGACAAAAAATATTGGCCTCATACTTGTATCGTCCACATTTGTGACAGAGAGACTTGTGTCGTGTTTAGGCAATATATCCATGAATCTAATTAAAATTAGCTCCATTATTACATGTGGATCTAACAGCAGCCAGTTGGAGTTCATGTCCACCAATCAAAACCTTACTTGCAGAATCACATGTGCCAGTGATTTGAAAATAATTTGAAAACATTCCGAATTATCCTGAGGGTATACGAGATGTTTCATGTGAATTACGAATGCCTTATTTAGACCGGTAGACCTAATTTTAATAAGATTGCTAACAACACTGCGTAGTCTCCAATGTCCAGGTAACATTTCGTCTGTAAATAATAATTTAAATATTGACCAATCACAATTCGCCTTTTATAATGTTATTTTGGAGCATACAAATTCTAAAAATATCGGGAGAGTCTATTTTATTGGCCGCAGTACAGCGAACCATACCAATACGTACGGGATGGGTTATCAGTCTTCAATTTTACATTACAAATTATTTATTTATTTATTAAAAAAAACACCAATTAAATCAGTCTTCAGTTTTACATTACAAATTCTTTATTTTATAAAATAAAACATGTTTTAAGGCATTCGTAATTCACACGAAACATGTCGTATACCCTCAGGATAATTCGAAATATTTTCAAATTATTTTTAAATCACTGGCATGATTCTGCAAGTAAGGTTTTGATTGGTGGGCATGAGCTCCAACTGGCTGCTGTTAGATCCACATGTAATAGTGGAGCTAATTTTAATTAGATTGTATATCCATAGTCTAAATATCACATTTAATTTCTGTGTTACAGACTGACCTCGTGGATAGGCTAGACACCCATGGTATAAATATGTGACAGGCTGGTCTCGTGGTTAGGTTATGTATTCATGATCTAAATGTGTGACAGAGAAAATATCCTCGTTGATATGTTATTTATTTTAAGACGGGTTTGTATTCGATACCAGCTCACACTTAGAGTGAGTGCATGGCAACATTGGGTGGTGAAAGGTCACCATTCCTCTCTTGTTACACACACTAACTAGTGACTGGTTTCCTGGACACATTACATAGTTGTAACTGAAGTGTCCTTGATAGCTTGCTTGAACCCTAAATGGATATAAACAAGAATACAAATAACACGCAAGTAACAGAGAACCAAAACCTGATGTCATGTTCTCTCTAGCCAAATAACTGACGTGATAGCCTCCATTGCAAATGTTGGTCACCGTACTACATTTAAACAAGACGAAGTTTTTCACATTACGAGCTCCAATTGTCGCTGCAGGTTAGGCTAAACCGTACTGACTCGTCCCGTTCTCCAGTCTTTGTTCCTGACTCCTGTCATTAGTACGTTTTCTTCGGCTATTAGAGCTGACAAGAAGTAACGGAACAAAACTCTATCAAATTACGTGCTTCATCGAGTTCTGTGCTAAATTCTTCTGGCAAAAACATGGGCTTTAATAATGTGGGTTTTTTTTAAATAACTCCTGTCATCGCTTCCACTTTCGGCATCACAACACCATTTGTCGCTGAATATAGTTTGGTTTAGGAAATAGTTCCTCAGTAAAATAATAATACAAAATTTAGAAATGTCTTTTGAAATATTTCTTTGATGATTGCAAGTAGGCTATCCATTGTAGTTTTGGGGGTTTATTTGTTGATGATATTTCTCGCTCCAGCCAGTGCACCACGACTGGTACATCAAAGGCCGTGGTATATGCTATCCTTTCTATGGGATGGTGCATATAAAAGATCCCTTGCTGCTAATCGAAACGAGTAGCCCATGAAGTGGCGAGAGCGGATTTCCTCCCTCAATATCTGTGTGGACCGTAATCATATGTTCGGCGCCATATAACCGTAAATAAAATGTACTGAGTGCGTCGTTAAAGGGGCATTCCCGAGTTTGTTACATTATAAGATATTTCCGACTAATAAAATATTTCTACGATTAAACTTACATATTAAATATGTTTTCTTGTTTAGAATATCAGTGTCTGTATATTCAATGTGTTTCTGGTCGTCTTAATATTTGTAAGGAGCCCAAACTGGATTCTGTTTTGAAATAACGTACGAAAAATAATATTTTAGGAAATAAAATGAAATTTAACCTAGTAAAAGTATTAGAAAGATCAGTAACACGTTTAATATACAGCCACTAATATTTTATGCAAATTTTTTTTTATTTGATCTGTAATTACAATCGTTAAAAAGGCTATGTTAGTCGATAACACCTTAAACGTTGCATCAAACTCTGGAATGTCCCTTTAAATAAAACTTTTCCTTATTTGTTGATGGTGATGTTGATATCTATATTTGAGAGAAATATATATATATATATATATATATATATATATATATATATATATATATATATATATATATATATACTCACTTTAAAAGTAGGAGGCTTTAAATGATTCTACGTGTTTGTGATCATTCTAGAGATATATCAGTGGTTTTTGTATATGGTATTCATCTATGCATCTAAAAGGTCCTTGAAAAAATGTAGCTTATTTGGTGGAAGCGTAATTTGGTTTTGTTCCGTTTTTTTGTTTTTGTCCGTTTTCCTTTGTTTTTGTTCGTTTGTTGTGGTTGTTGTTGTTTGTTGTTGTTGTTAGATGTTGTTTGTTGTTTGTTTGTTTTGTTTTGTTGTTTGTTTTTTTCGCTTCCACTCTAAACCAGTCTCAGATGTTAATACTAGTATATTGAAGTGATTCAGTTATTAGACAACGTGTTTGGGGTTCCATTACATAAACATTCCATTCCCATCCTTTTGTGTTACTTTGGATATTCTGTAACCATTTTTTATTCGAATTATCATTGGATCATGCTCTCTTTTGTACCATGTCGTATCTTTTAAAGTCGACCTTTACGTAGGCCCGTTAGTACGCCTACACGGAGAAGCGCCGAATATAGTAACACATATTGATTATTAATTACGACCTGTCGTGTATTTAATAGTCGTAAATTATCTTTGCGAAACTCCTAGTAAGGTTTGGGTAACAGTACGTTTTAACCAAAGCAAAGTAGTTCTGTTTCTAAAAAAGAAAAAAAAAAAGGAAAAAGAACCTTTGATTAGAATGTATGAAAATGACGTCTGGGTCCATTTGTGTTATTGGAAAGAAAGCAGATGCCCAGATTAATTTGTCACGAGGGAGATCACTGGAAACAATCCAATGTGGCTTTTCTTGAATTCCAGCAACATGCAATATAAATATTTGATGTTCTCATTCTTTTGTTGTTGGTTGGGGGTTTCTTTCTCTTTTAATTAATTATTCTCTTTTTTTTTTTTTTTTCCTTATAAAAAAACTGGATATCATAGAATGGAATTTAATGAACTTTCAACATTTGTATGTCGCTATTTTGAAAGCGTTGTTTGTAGTTTATTCCTCCGAGTCATATTGAGCCCATCATTCAGCAGGTTGATTTACGACATTGCTATATAACAGCAGACTAACTCTAAATTTGTACAAGCGAATTGTTTTGTATTGCATTCCGATTACTGTCTGCTGATGTGTGTAACTAGCCAGTTATACAAATGTACAGTGCGTCGTCTTTCCTACCCACGTCTGCAATCCATAACGTTCAATGCGAATCGGCGCAGTAGGTTCGAAATTAGCCAGATGACACTTGGTGTTTTAAAATATTATATGTATAGTGCATATGTTTAAAATATATTTATTTCAAGCCATCAGGGTTTTGTTTGTAAATATACACACCAAGACATTGTCATCCACTGACTATTAAGTGCCACAGTATCAGGCATATGCAGGGTTCTGATAATAAAAATACATACCGGGACATGGTCATCCACCGACTATTAGGCGCCGCAGTATCATGCATATGCAGGGTTCTGATAATAAAAATACATTCCGGGACATGGTCATCCACCGACTATTAGGCGCCGCAGTATCATGCATATGCAGGGTTCTGATAATAAAAATACATACCGGGACATGGTCATCCACCGACTATTAGGCGCCGCAGTATCATGCGCAGGGTTCTGATAATATCATGCATATCCAGCGACTATTAGGCGCCGCAGGTTCTGAGGGTTCTAATAATAAAAATACATACCGGGACATGGTCATCCACCGACTATTAGGCGCCGCAGTATCATGCATATGCAGGGTTCTGATAATAAAAATACATACCGGGACATGGTCATCCACCGACTATTAGGCGCCGCAGTATCATGCATATGCAGGGTTCTGATAATAAAAATACATACCGGGACATGGTCATCCACCGACTATTAGGCGCCGCAGTGTCATGCATATGCAGGGTTCTGATAATAAAAATACATACCGGGACATGGTCATCCGCCGACTATTAGGCGCCGCAGTGTCATGCATAAGTAGGGTTCTGATAATAAAAATACATTCAGGGACATGGTCATCCATCGACTATTAGGCGCCGCAGTATCATGCATAAGTAGGGTTCTGATAATAAAAATACATACCGGGACATGGTCATCCACCGACTATTAGGCGCCGCAGTATCATGCATAAGTAGGGTTCTGATAATAAAAATACATTCCGGGACATTGTCATCCATTAACTATTTGGTACCACTTCACGTGCATAAGCAGTGTTCTAATAATGAACATACACACAGGAACCTTTTCATCCACTATTTGGTGTCACAATTAATAAGCAGCGGTACTTACGCAGTTTTCTGTTTTTATTAACCATTCTAAGGACTAGCTGTAACGCTATGGTCTTTTAGTGGTTTTAAGAACAATCATTTTAGTAAGTTATTCCTTCTTTGAACATGTTTCCGCACACAGGTCTGATGATGACAATGAAAGATCAGGTTTCATACCATTTGAACTCACTAGTATATTGGTTTCGATGATGGCAATGAATGGTCAAGATACATACTATTTGAACTCACTAATATACTGGTGTCGATGATGACAATGAAAGGTCAAGTTTCATACCATTTGAACTCACTAATATATTGGTTTCGATGATGGCAATGAAAGGTCAAGATACATACTATTTGAACTCACTAATATATTGGTTTCGATGATGGCAATGGAAATGTCAAATTACATACTATCTGAACTCACTAATATATTTTTTCGCTGATGTCAATGGAAGGTCAAATTACATACTGTTAGAACTCACTAATGTATTTAACTGCGGTCGTGGTTTGGCAAACCTATTTCTCCATTCATTCGTGTATTTTTTTCGTTGGTATTTAATTAGTAGTGAATTCTGGTTTTTTGAAGCATGAAAAGAAGTGTTAATTCCATCACTGGCGCTCTTATGGCACCCAAAGCGGCCCTGTGTGCTGAACTGGTCCTCGCTGAATAAGCCCAATCAATGCAACAAGTCATGAAGAAAACGTAATAATCGACCGGAGAGCACTACCCACATTTAACGATCACCTTTTTACGGGATGTCGTAAAACTCCTTATTTTGTGTTTGGCTACGGAATAGAAATAATAATAATAAAGAAATTTTAGACCTCGCTGTAAATCTCTTCAGACAATGGAGTGCATGATACAGTTCAACTGGATATTTTTGGTATCTAACACAAAAATGTATAATGAGAATTTTAGCAGTCCTTTATGCATATGAATGCATAAAGTTTATACCTAAAGGCCAGCTTCTCGTAAAGAACATGCTTTGTAGGTCCCGATGTGGCCTTTATAGAAAGAGCTGACTGTATAGTTTTCAAATAAATAAATCAGATATGAAGTTATTTGTTAAAATGGTAGCATTTGACCTTGTGTAAAGCTAACAAATATAATTTTTATAGGTCTCTTGATGGCTGTTATGTCAAGGTTTGATTGTATAGTTTCAAAAAATAATTTATGATTTGGGTTTTATCTTTTAGAGAAAAAATGGATACTGGTTCAATTGTCCACATGTTAGTCTTAAGCTTTGAAACAGCCAGAACTAAACCTGAACCGCTGTTATCGGTCTTCTCCCTCTTCCTGTGAGGCAGGCTGGCAGTAAAATCGATATGCAACAGGAGCATATTTACGTGCACTGTCTCCACAAAATATTGATTGCTTTCTGCAAGAAGCATAACACAGAACAGAGTAAAGATGATAAACTCTTGGACCTCCGGCGTCCTGAGAAAGCAATTACGGTGGCATCAACTTCTTTGAACGACGAAGCGATCTTCAAAAGATGTTTTCTTGTAGTACTTGATACATGTCGAAACCAGTCACCATTTTTTCGGACTGTGAGATGAAAATGCACATTACTCGTGCTTATTTCTGAGTAATCTTGGGGTTTTTTAATATGTTACAAATTATTTTTTAAATTAATAAGTATGAATTAATAGAAACGAGTCAGGAATTATTATTATTATTATTATTATTATTATTATATGGGTAATACATTAAACCAAAAACAGGTACCAAATGTAATCGTCAAAAGATGTTTTGTTGTAGTAGTTATTATGTGTCGAAATCAGTCGGCATATCTGGATTGTGAGAGAAAAAAATCACATCACTCGTTGATTATTTTTTTAGTAATCTTGTTTTTGTAGCATACCAAGGATTATTTTATAGAAAATACATTGCGCCAAAAATAGGCATCAATTGTAATTTGTGTATATTATACATTATATAGTGATGGTAAACAGCAATTTCTTCGTCAAAACATGGCCTTTTAGTCTTCTCAGCTGTATCAAATTGGAGAGGGTTTTTTTATCAATATTTTGTTATGTACTCAAAAAGATGCTTTTGCGGACAACAAAGAGGGTAAAAAATAAGTAGCTGGATAAAAAGCAAATGTGAATATATGTATTCTAAAATAAGCCGAAGTATTGACATCACTTGCAGAAAAACCATATCAAATATTTCTGTCATCAGAACACGGAATGTGAAGCTTTCAGAACCTAGTACCACAGGTCCCTCAAACACTATTTAATAAAAATAAACATTGAAGAAAATCAATTTGGTAACAATCTACTTGGGGGAAAAAAGCCACGAAATGGGATATCGTTTAGCTTAATGCAAAATCTCAGTGATAGAATGCAGGAAATCTCAATGGCTGTATAGTTATCGTCATGGGGTATTAGTCTTTAAAAGCTGGCACTAATGGTAAAGAACTCACATTGCCTGGAATATAAAACGTTGATTGATTTACTGTGTGTGTATGTGTGTGTGTATATATCTGTGTGTGTATATATATCTGTGTGTGTGTATATATCTGTGTGTGTGTGTGTGTGTGTGTGTGCGCGCGCGCGCGTGTGTGTGTGCGTGCGTGTGTGTGTGTGTGTGGAAAGCAGCAGGGACAGGCGTAATTTGTGAAACAGAGTGACACTTCAGTAGCTGTAACAGGAGTATTTATAATCCAAGTAATATATTTCAGAGTGGCACTCTCAGAACATCTTAGAAGCATGAAGTGATAAGTTTGACATTTCACCCTTTTTCTCAACACTTTCATTAAACCATTTTACACAAAAACAAATCATTGCATTTTGACTGGTTTATTAATCAAATGTAGTGGAATCCGTGGAGACGATGTTAACCGTTATATTCTAATTCAACACACATGTAAGAACGAATCTCTACTCAAATTTCATGTGGTAAAACTTGCATCGGGTCTGCCCCAATTTTTCAAATCGAAATATGCCATATGTTAACTACGTGATTTGCATTCATTTATTTATTATATTTATCAACAGAGTGTTAGGTGTCATTGAAACATACGGAGATTTTGATATAGTATAGATTGGAATATTTATTATAGCACGTAGAGATCGTTACTGAAGTGTCTCTGTCCTGAGAAGATATTACAACCTGCACAGTTTATTCCAGGAGATGTAAATTAAAATGTTATATCTAGTTCACAGTTATCAAACCTAAATGTCATCAGAAACAGTTCAAATCTGTAACTGAACAACTCATGTGAACAATTGCGGTAACCAGTTTCAGTAACAATTAAATAAAATCATACCACTTGGAGTATTTTAAAATCCAGTGTTTTGACAATATCAAGATCTTTTGTCGTTCCCATTATAAGTGTTCTATAGTATTGCCTATGATTGTTAGTATTATTGTTAGTTAATATTTAGTCAAAACACAGTTCAGTTTGGACTAGGAGAATACCACGGACGTTTTCGCCCCGATTATAACGGAGAGATGCCTTTGGTGATTTTGGTAACAAAATAATTTTTGTTTTTTTTTCCTTTTGTTCCGTTTTGATTTTATGTTGGGAGTTTTGTATCATGAAATTAGTAAACTTAATAAGACCATCTTGGCGGATCTGCTTAACGGCACTGAAGCAGGAATAGCGCAACCTATTTACTGTAGCCCTACCCTGCGGCAACACATCAGTGGTGTGGGATTGTTGGTCCACAGTTAATTTGTGTGCGGTGTATCGACGTGCTGAGTTCTCGCAGATCCATGCCGTGTCATTTCCCGTCACTCCTGGCTGTACGAGAATCGTTACATTCTGACAAGGATCCATGTCAGAATCCATTTGTTTTATTAGTGCATACCCTTGGTATATTTCACTGGCAACACAAAAATCAATTTTGGTGTAATTCAACGAAAATACATTGGCACTCAACACATTTCTCTATCTACGGTTATAATGGCGTCTGACATAGGGTCTCCACGAGTACTCGAGTACTCGGGGCACGGGCCGAGTCTAGCAAGACTCGAGTCCCTTCACATGACTCGAGTACCCGTGCAAGGAGGAATATAATGATCAACTATAATACAATGGACAATGTAGGACAATAAATTTACCAGTAAATAATTGACGATATTAGTTACACAATAATTACATGATCATGCACTAGTTTCGTCCGTCACAACACTGAACATATCAAGCGGTTTCTAAATGCAATACAATGGCATGATTTGGCATCCATTTTCAGCGTTGGAATTAAGATGCATAATGCTATTTTACTTTATTCTTTAGTCTCATTATCATCTAGTGTAAGTGTCGGGTACTCGGGTCCGGGTCGAGTTTGACCGCCGAGTACTCGAGTCCAATATTTTGGAATCGTGGAGACCCTAGTCTGACATACCCTTGGTATATTTTACTGGCACCGGCCTCGGTGGCGTTGTGGCAGGCCATCGGTCTACAGGCTGGTAGGTACTGGGTTCGGATCCCAGTCGAGGCATGGGATTTTTAATCCAGATACCGACTCCAAACCCTGAGTGAGTGCTCCGCAAGGCTCAATGGGTAGGTGTAAACCACTTACACCGACCAGTGATCCATAACTGGTTCAACAAAGGCCATGGTTTGTGCTATCCTGCCTGTGGGAAGCGCAAATAAAAGATCCCTTGCTGCCTGTCGTAAAGAAGAGTAGCCTATGTGGCGACAGCGGGTTTCCTCTAAAAACAGTGTCAGAATGACCATATGTTTGACGTCCAATAGCCGATGATAAGATTAAAAATCAATGTGCTCTAGTGGCGTCGTTAAATAAAACAAACTTTACGTTTACTTTATTTTACTGGTAAAACAAAAATCTATTTCAGTGTAATTCAACGAAAATACACTAGCACTCAACAAATTTCTCTATCTACAGTTATCATGGTATTAGACATATGGTTAAGGACAACACAGATAATGAGAGGGAAAACCCACTGCCACCACTCCATTGGCTACTATTTTCGATCAGCAGCAAGGGATCTTTTATATGCATGATCGCATAGAGAGGACAGATCATATCACGGCCTTTGTTACACCAATTGTGGAGGCTGGAACGAGCAATAATGTCCACCGACGGGGATTGATCTTAGCCCGACCGCGCATCAAGCGAGCGCTTTCCACTGGGTTACGTCAGAAGATTCCGATATAAAAAGGTTGAATAGTGAAAGAATGTGTTTCTTTCTGTTTACATGTATGATGAAGACATTGATTTCATATCACTCTTTGTCAAGTTTTATTAGACCGGGGACGAGCCATAGCCCAGTGGTAAAGCGCTCGCCTGTTACACGGTCAGTCTTGGGTCGATCTCCCTCGATAGGCCCATTGAGCCAGTGCATCCTGACTGTATATAAAAGGCAGAGGTATATGCTATCCTGTTTGTAGAATGGTGATACCAATAGAAATATGTAGCGGGTTTCAACTCTAAATGTCATAATTACCTAATGTTTGACATCCAGTAGCCAATGATTAATAATATAAATCAATGTACTTTGTTGGTGTTGTTAAATAAAACAAACTTTAACTTTAAAAGGTGGAAGAGTGTACTTCTTTTTGTTTACATGTATGATGAAGACGTTGCTTTCCTATCACTCTCTGTCAAGTCTTATTTACTAAAACTGATCCAGGAAAAATAAAAAGCATATACATAATTTGATTAACTAACAAATTCACCACAGTCTCGCCAATTACATAATTTAACACTTCACGTGTATGGGTGTGCAAATGACTCTTGATGTTCCTTTGTATTGTATGTAATGTGTCCAGGAAGTTAGGTTTAGCCAATGCATAATATTTTTTCGGGAGATGGGTGGGGAGAGATAAACAGACTGGTATACAGAGTCGGGATAATAGATATGTAACGGAGCGTATACCAAAAGGTCAATGGTGACGACGTCACCAGTACAACGCCTTTATTCGTGACTTTCGAAGTGAAAAAAACGCAACTTCGGCGACTCACTGCTTGTTCGGCGTGTTTTCATTCATATCGGTTATTAAGGGCTATGAATATTAATAAGTAATTTAGAGGAAATCTCTGTCCTGACACGTAGAATTCCGTGAGCATTCGTCAATCATGTGTTCTTCATGTCTGTAAAAGGCGACCTCTTCCGCACTTAACCTATTTTAAGCAACCACTCAATTTTTATCTCAAGATCAGTGAACTAGTTTGATATTGTAAGATCAACATTATTTTTGGTTGGGTTTTTTGTTGGGGTTTTTTGGGGGGTGGTGGTTTGTTTGTTTGGGGTTTTTTGGTGGTAGGTTGTTGTTGTTGTTGTTGTTGGGGGGGGGGTTGGGGGGGTTTTGGGGAGGGGGTTTGTTTTGTTTTGTTTTGTTGTTGTTTTGTTTTGTTTTGGTTTTGTTTTGTTTTGTTTTGTTTTTGTTTGTTGTTGTTGTTTTTAGGGGTTTTTGTTTGCTTATTTAATTGTTTAGTTTTTTTAGTTTAATCCCATATGACTTAGACATGTAATGATTCCACTAAATAAATTTCAGTTTTCCATTGAACTCAAAATTCATAAAGCTAAACTTTGAAACGCCCTGTACTGTTGGCTCACGTCTAACACCTTGTTGAGCTAGTACTAGGTATCAGATCTACTTGAAACATTTGGGTTGTATAGCAACATACCAAATATACACATTTAATTTACCTAATTTTAAAGGCCATAAAAAGGTGTATCTGGATCTTAATTACTCTGGGGAGGGGGTGTATTTAATATTTTTATCAGCAATTTTTTCAGTTAGGAACGTATAGGGGATGTTTTAGTGGGAGGTTTTTTCCCAATAATATCTGAGTTACAAACAGCATATGTCCTGATTTCAGATTTAGTCTTGCTTTGATTGCCTCTGAAAGTCCAACACAAAATGCGATTAACGCTATTTAATAAATTATATAATTTGTGATGAAGTTACTGTTTCAGCTTTAATAACACAAACCATCAGTGCATTTCAAACCAGCATAGAACTACTACAACTAGGCATGTTCGTATGCAAAATAGTTTAGACTGTTTCGAGTTCTACACTCGAACCTTTATTCTATACACAAACGCCATATAAACTGACTGACGTTGCTACGGCATTTAATTTAGAGTGGGAATTCTACCTTTGAGCCTTGTTTTCAAAGTGTAATATAAGTCCTCTATGGTGTTGCTCAGTGAAGCTATTGCGTTATTTCAAAATTCGTTCTATATTTTACTCCGTATGCAGAAAAGTGTGCTTAAAACGCTTCATATTGTCGACAGTAAGACCAATCGAGTCGACGAGAGAAGGTATTCTCGCCTTGGCAATAATTATCAATAATTTCAGCCCCAGGCAGATCGCCTAGCGAGTTAGCTGCGGTTATAGAACAGTGCACCTTAATTGGATTTATGCACGAATATTAATTACATCATCATCATTATGCACGGCATGTGATAACATTCCATTGTGTTGTTATAAAAGCTTTTTGCTCCCTTGCGTGTTAGAATCCTAACCAGCCTCTTCTGGCAATATTTTAATGATAACAATATAAATTATATGCGCCACATCGATATGCCATACAGACATATATAGGCCTAAATACAAACACACGTACATACATTAACTCAGACCATCTTGTAATGAAATAGGAATTAATTGGTTGGTTTTAGTTTTATTCCTTAACGGATCTCCTAGGGGAGTGGCGGTGCTACTAAACACGAGCATCTGATAGTGGATCATGAAAACAGTCACCACTTTACCTTAAACCTTCTTTCGTCAATGCCTTATGCAGAGAAAAAAAGTTTGGTTTGTTTAACAACAACACTAGAACACATTGATTTATTAATCGGCGATTGGATGTCTAATATATGGCTATTCTGACATATAGTCTTAGAGGGGAAACCCGATACATTTTTCCATCAGCAAAACGTAGCCCAATGGACCCATCCACGGGTATCGATCTTAGACCGACCGCGCATCAAGCGAACGCCTTACCACAGGGCTACGTCCCGGCTCCTCCTTGTACAGAGATACGAGTTTGATCACGGAATACGGTTTAGTCATTCACATTTCTAGAAAACATTAACCGACAAGTATATTCCCTGTATAGAAGATAATGTTGTGTAATATGACTGGCTTTGACATGCATTTAGATTTGTTTATATCATGACTGACATACGTTTTAACAGTTAGGCATTAAAATAGCTTAACTCTGTTCTACCTTGTCCTTTCCATAAAAAGTGGGATAGAGGTCAACTGCATGCAGAAATTGAATAAGTGTAGCAATAACTGTATGGCGATGTAAGATTAGGTAATTGATTTTACAAGTTAAGAGTGCATATGAAGAAATCTTTTCATTTCGATTGCTGAAGATGACCTCAAATGGACGTTCTAAGCCGCTGGCAATAGAATTGCTTTATGTCACAAATCGATGCTACTTTATACTGATGGGTTTTTCAAAGTCTAGAAGTGCTGCCGTGTAATTTTGAAATTAATGTAATAGTTGAAGTGAGACCTGACAAGCACCACCTTGATGGATGCACGAATGATATGCCTTTGGATCGTCTCTTTCTTTCCCTCTGACAAATGAATGTCGACACACGTAATGCAATGCATGGTTAAACTAGCAATTCTCTTCAGTTGGGGAATTCAGCTGCCAAACAAGACAAAGACAAAACAATATATAGTGCAGCACTGGATCTAGCCAGGTCAAGTGAACAAGGCGTAAAGCGCAGATTATTACGTAATTCTAGCTTTAAAATGATAAAATCTTTCCGTATCCAACATCATGGTCCTCAAGAAAGGACGCGTTCATGAGATATTTATACAAAACTGTGATCTATTGAGATACACACACACACACACACACGTGTGTGTGTGTGTGTGTGTGTGTGTGTGTGTGTGTGTGTGTGTCTGAAAAGATCACACACATATATACATACATACATATACATATACATATACATATACATATACATATACATATACATATACATGTACATGTATATATATTTAGTTGTATTTATGAGAACATGTCAGTATATTCATTTACAACACATAATAACAATCGTAGAACGGTCCTGAATAGAGGTAGTGGTATCTGTGGTGCTTACATAGGGCAGTGGGTAAGGGCTTAACGTAAAAGGAAACTTAAAAATAAATTTTGTTTAACAACACCAATAAAGCGCATTGATTTGGGGTTTTTTTAATCATCGGGTGTTCGATATCACACATGTGATAATTCTGATACATGGTATTCAGGGAAGGCCTGTTTTTAATCAGCGGCAAGGATATAAAACCACTGTCTTTTTCATACCAGTTGTGAGACGCTAGATGGGATGGTAAAAACAACCCCAGTCAGAGAATGGGTTAGCAGACGGGTTACGATCCTATAAAAAGAAATCCTCTGATGCCTGATATACTATTATTTCCCTTTAGCCCTAGAGCGTGTTGTTTTTACATACGTCTCCTCGGGCATTAAATAGATAGCACGGAGTTATGTATATCATCTGTAGTGAAGTAGATATTGTGGATGTAAGCTCCTACGTTCAGTCTTTGAGCTATGTATTTTCAGTAAAGCCGCATTAAGCGGGTATGATGGTGATGGCGATAATGTTGGTGTTGTTATTGATGGAAAGTGAGATGGTGGTGGTGGTGATGGTGATGGTGGCAGTAGTGCTGGCGATGATGATGATGATGATGATGATGATGATGATGATGTTGATGTTGATGACAATGTTGATGATTAAAGGACCCGAGGTCATAAGGCCGCGGATAGTTAGTGGCATCACCTATGAAGTAGGACATGCTTACCTTTTGTAAATGTCTGAAATCATTACCAATGTATTATTCACGACTACCTGTTAGCATTCGCTCTGGCCATAGGCGTACGGGCTCCCGTTTCTGTACGGGTGGATGGACAGGCTGATGTTTGCCGAAATTAAACAAAAGTGCCCAAATCTGTATTACAACGTTTATTCATATTACCATCTCAGCCAAACAGCTATATAGGGTTGCAAGCGAATTTAACGTGGATTGCAACTAATATTGTGAGTAGAATAATGAAATTACATGGTGAAAAATGTTCAGGCCAGCTCATTTTTCTAGGATGTCTTTATTGTTTTGGCCCGAATTTAAGGATTTTCTCCTGGACTGACCCCCTCCCCTCTCGCCCGTTTTGTAAGCTTTTGGCTGTGGCTCAGAGTACTAGTGAGCTGCTACAATTCTTTGCCCAGTTTCAGGTTCCTCACAGCAATTGCAAATATTAACTATTACATATTTCTTTAAATCTCTTGCAGGAAAAAGAAACAAAAAAGTGGAGAATCGTGACAAACAGAAAATCAACGCCACGATGGCGAAATCCTTGAAGGCTGGGGACAAAAAACAGCTGTCCAAGTGGATCGGCGGGAACAAGGGTCTCGAGCTCATCTACCAGGCGTCCCGTGACGGCTGCAGCGCCCAGGCGTTCCA
Organism: Gigantopelta aegis; assembly: GCF_016097555.1. Taxonomy (NCBI): domain Eukaryota; kingdom Metazoa; phylum Mollusca; class Gastropoda; order Neomphalida; family Peltospiridae; genus Gigantopelta; species Gigantopelta aegis. Next base: position 87,639,204 of record NC_054702.1, read on the forward strand.
CAAGAAGTGCGACAACAAGGGCCCCACCCTGGTGGTCCTCTACAACACCGCTAACTGTGTATTCGGGGGGTATTCATCCGCCAGCTGGAACACGACCGCGGGCTATGTGAACGACCCGCACGCGTTCTTATTTAAGTTGTACTATAAAGGAAACTATGAACCTAAACTATTCCAGACCACGAAACCGGCATATGCCATATGTTGCAACGGCTCGTACGGACCTATTTTTGGAGCGGGCCATGACTTGATTTGTTTCGGCACCGGTCCGTATCCCAAGTCTGGTCAGTATTACCAGGTGGGCGCCGTGACGGCGTTTGGTGACAGTTATAATATGCAGGGGGAGACGGCCACGACCATCACGGGAGATAACCTACAGTTCACAGAGATTGAAGTATACAGGGTCACAGGTAAATTATTCAGACAGTTCAACCTATTCATTGAGACCAATGATATACTAAATATAGCCTCATTGAGAAGATTGAAGTAGACACAGGCACAGGTAAATTATTCAGACAGTTCAACCTGTCCATTAAGACAAATCATATACTAAATATAGCCTCATTGAGAAGATTGAAGTATACACAGTCACAGGTAAATTATTCAGATTGTTCAATCTATTCATTAATAAGACCAATGATTTACTAAATGTGGCCTCATTTTGAAGGTGGGTGTTATAGAAAGTGTATAAATTCTAAACTACTATTGGTTTTGTTCATCTGCGTTCACAGGAAATTATTGCAGGTGCACGTATCCCCCTACTCTCCCCCCACCCCCCCCCCCCCCCACCCCCACCCCCCCCCCCCCCCCCCACCCCCCGCTTGCTCAGAGCGCATTACCTTCTTTTTTTTTCAATATATTTTCCGGGTGAGCATGACTCAAACTCTTACCCCCCCCCCCCTAGAAACTTTGCTCACCACAGTCTAGACACTACCATCCCCTGCAGAAAGTCCTGCACACGCTCTTGTGGTGCTATAAATAGTATGTGTAACCTTTTTCGTTTCGTGAAGTAGTTTATTTATAAACATTTTGTGAACTGTTTACACTGACATATCTAAAAGTTTATATCTGGCATTCAGTTTAGTTACTAACTCCTCTAGATATTGCAAATTTCCCTTTCCTATTTCTTACACCTCTCTTCATCTTTTCGCATTAACTCCTATAGATATTACACAATTCCGTTTCCGTTTCTTATCCTTCTCCCCCTCTTCTCGCTGTAGACACAGTCTCCGACGAAAAACCAGTGGTCGTCGTGCCCACAACGTGCGTGCTTGAACGATTGGGATGTAAGCAAATTAAATATTCTACAGATATAGTATCACAGTTTGATGTTGATCTTTGCTTGCACCTTGCACGTACTTCTCTAAACAAACGACTATGTATACTTGTCAAAATATCCCTTGAACTTTGTCTCGTATGTAGATGTTATTTTTGAGCGTCATACTGATTTTGTAATTAGAATATTCTAATATAAATGTCAAATGTTGAATTTTATTTGCCACACTGGGTGGGACTTTTATAAGTAGAATTATTTTATGAAGCTCGCCCCTGGAATTTAGTTTTTGTTTTTATGTCAGAAAGGAGATACCTTAGAAAGCACTTATATTCGTTTTTAACATAGCTACAACTATACCACGTGTAAATAGTAGTTATCCTTGATGAAATTTAAGGTACACAGGGCTCGATTAACACTTCAAGGTCAAGGGTTGACCAGTAACCCGTTAGTCTCGAGAATAACGGAGAAGCCAAATACATGTACAGGGCTGCAGAAAATACTCGCCCGGTCGCCAAATGCGAGGTAAATATTCTGACGGACGAGTTAAAAAATGCAACTACCAGTCCGACGGGCGATCTATCTTTTTCTGACTGACTAATTTAATTTGTTGTATACATATTTTGTTTTTGTATTAAATCCGCGGTGTGTTCTGAATATATTGTTCTGTTAAACACTTTCGGGATATCACTTGAATTTTGTAAATCTATATAAAAGAAATGTGAAAATCTTAGTATTTACCAGAGTATTAAAACATTTATTGATTTGTCAGTCAAGGTTTGGGTCTTGTTTTCTACATGATATTGATCACTTACCAAGCTTCATATATATATATATATATATATATATATATATATATATATATATATATATTTATATTTGAAGTGAAGACAGAGTATATTATAATATTGTTAAACAATAATATATTCTATAGGCTGACGGACTAATAGAAAGTCTGGCGGTCTAGTAAATTTTAGTTGGTTCTGGTCTGGCGGGCTAGTGAAATATTTTTAATTTCTACACCCCTGATATGTCAGAGACAACGTGTTTGAACTTTAGTTATCATCACGAAAATAAAATATTCTTGTGTAGTATGTCTAGAAAATCTGTTAGCACTGAAAGACAGTGTCGAGACCAAGTGTTGTATTCTGACAAGTACAATCTATTCCCTAGTGTCAACACGTTCTGTACAGCAACAGTTGGCTATTGTTTCAACCCCGTGTCTATTAAACCACTACTTCCGAGTTGGCAACACTCTGCTAAAACATCTGTCTAATATACAGTTCATTACGGAAGCCCATTAATGTCCTGTGGAGAAAATAAAATTATCTAGTCAAATGTACGAGGGTATTTTTATGTGACTAAATATTTATCGCAATTACGAGATATGTTTTTTTTTTTGTCGTGGCACTAATCGGTTTACGTAGTTTATAAATATCCTACATCCTTTCTGTAATATGCTGACTGCATTTAAAGGTACGGAACCTAGTCCATGCGCTACATGGGCTTTTTAAAGATTGTCTTACTAGTTTAGAGCCCATTGTTTCAATTCATTTGTTATCAGCTGGGGGCAGGACGTAGCCTAGTGGTAAAGCGCTCGCTTGATGCGCGGTCGGTCTGGGGTCGATGCCCGTCGGTGGGCCCATTGGGCTATTTTTCATTCCAGCCAGTGCACCACGACTAAGACTATATGTCAAAATTACCAAATGTTTGGCATCCAATAGCCGGTGATTAATAAATCAATGTGTTCTAGTGGTGTTGTTAAAATCAACAAATTTTAACTTTATTATCAGCTATTTAGAATGACAAAACAGCGATTCTAGGAAAAAGACATTTGAGTTTTTGTTTGTTTGTTTTTGGTGGGGTGGTTCTGGTCGCTATTAAAAATGACATAGTAAATCCAGTATACGTTAATTATTGGGTTTTTTTTTAATGGAAATGTAAAATCTGTGAGGAATAAAACGCCTGTAAAGACGTGCAATGTGTATAAATTAACATGCCAAGCAGTGAGAGATCAGAAACATGTCATTTAAGATTAAAAGAATCCTTAATATGTGTCCATGTGGTACAGGGCTATTCCACCCGAGGGTACATAATTTGTTGTCAGGGACGAGGCTTCCCGAGTCCCTGACATCACATTATGTACCCGAGCATTTTGGAAAAACGTGAAAAACCTAAAAAAATAATTTTTTTATCTAACAATAAAATAATCATAACCATTGAAAAGATCGTACCGAAAAATTGTTTATACTAAAAGTATAAAGCAAAAATGATACTATAATTTCGTTATGACAGCAGGTTTTCTCGTTTTTATGAAATATAAAAAGCATTTGCCGTTTACGTGACGTCACCCATTGTTAATATCAGCTCAAACAACAGAAGTCACGTGGTCATGCAAGACCGATTTATTCCACATGGGCTGACGTCATGGAATACGCCTGTCTTGCAAGGCTAGGGATGGGAGAAATTTAAATATTTAAACATTTAAGATACTTTGCACGGATCTTTTTTATAACTATACAAAACTTTTTTTGTCATTTAAAAATGGTGCGGCTAAGGAACATATTATATAGCTCATCCCCAGTCCCCGGCACCGATGGTCCTGAATAGAAATGCGCGTTGCCTTGTTTCCTGGACATAATGGTGTAAGTTCGATGCTATGTCGGGTGATATAAAATTACTGGTATTATCTTTTGACACAGATTGCCCATAGGTTCATCGATCGTGTCCACAAGGGGATACTTTTTGTTTTTACCGTTATTCCATATCCGTATCGATGTCCTGCTTAATGGTGTAGACAATCTCCACCAGTTCTCAAGTCGGCCTTTAGTGTGACCCGCTGTAATACATCCTCGCTGTGACATTTAATTTTAAACGTCCTGTTCACCATCTATGTGATAGAATGGCAGACGTAATACCCGTCAGCGGTGTCTACGGTAATTGTCCGAGACACACTAATTCAATGGTTCACGCAGACGGCTTTACCGTGTCCTCGCCAATATCTGTGGTGCAACACTGACCACTCTCGTCCAGGAAGGGGCAGTCTGAAATTAATTGGACCGAATGACCCACCATCATTTGGACATTTCCCTCACAGACGGCGTAATTTACTTCTTTTTTTTACATTTTATTTTATATTATTTCTGTTCATTTTCATCCAAATCTGGGGGGGGGGGGGGGGGTGTTGTTGTTTTTTGGTTTTTTTTAATATTATACTAGTATGTTTATTTTAATATCAAGATCAATTAGACAGATACTTTGGTTCGAAGATTTTGAAGGGTTCAAGGGAATAATCTATGATGTCCAAACAGATAGTCAATGACACACTAAATTAAAAACCTATAATTATGATAGACATTTAAAAGTTGTTGGCAAATTATGCTTTCTTAGGTATAATTAAAATATTCCATGACTGCGGAGTTGTAAACTTTAAAATTAAAAAATATCGCTTTACCAAAAGTGTGACATCACAGGTCATTCGTGTGGACAGTTCATATGTGTGTGTGTACGTGCGTGCGTTCCAGTTCGAATGTTCGGTCGTATAATAGCGATATACTAAATAAGGCGAAACAGCAACATTAAAAAAAGATTGGTAGGGTTTATCGTTACAGAAAATATAAAACAAATGTGTATTTAGTAAACAAACGCCTGGAAGGTTCATCTTGTTGTCTATCACTGTATCAGTAATACGATAGTCAAACCTGAAGTAAGCAGGCCAGTTTTATTATATTAAATCGTCTTAGAATATAAAAATGAAGCATCTAGGCCTACTTATGTTTATACAACTAAAAGTTCTTCGTTGAGGTGTCGCTAATGAATGTTTTACCTGATTAGGCCTCAAAATAACGCATTGTTGAAGATTTAAATTGGTCACAAGGCCCCGTGCTACTAAGCGATCTAAGCGCTGAGATCACTTAAAGTGCACCTCTACCATGGGCACGGTTATCTTAGCGTTAAAATCGCTTCGTGGAACGGGATCCAGACTAAGTATATATACAATGAGTACGTAGTTTCAGTCTCTTAAATAGAACTCTTTTCATCAAGGTTTTGACGTTGACTCTTCAAGAAGTGATAACAAGGTAAGGAAGCACCAAACCTATAGTTCATGGGTATGGTCCAATTTCCTATATTTAGTTAACTGATTCTCGGAGTTATTCATTCATTTCTGAACTACCAATTACGTTTCCCGTCTGTATATAAAAAAACCCCACATACTGACAACTATTAAGAATCGACCTCGATGGTTTAGTGGTTATGGATGTATGTACAGGGTTCGGATCTCAGAAACGGCTCCCATCTAGAGCGGGGATTAATGACTCATTGGGTAGGTAGGTGTAAGGCCACTAGACCGACTTCTGTCTTACCAACCATTAACAACTAACCACTGACATGGTCAAACAGCTCAGATAGCTGAGGTGTATTATGCTCAGGAGAGCACCGTTGAATCAGAATTGGATATATAAGCACACAAATAAGTTAAAATGAAGTGAAAAAACAATTGTTAACACTATAGAAAATAAACTGCGTATGAACTGTTGCAGCACCACTCGAAACACTCGCCATTGATTACCCATTCCATCTTTAAGCACTAGAGATTGAAGTTCGTAAAAAAAATGCCATGCTTAAATGTTAAATCCATCACGTTTTAATGCTCTAAAGTCAAACAAAGTGAAGAGCCTCTGTATGTTTATAAGGATTTTTCCATTACCTTTTATTAAATTAAATTCGGTTTTGCTGTATCATGTCTGCTGTGATTTGGTCTGATTTTAATTCAGTTATAACGAAACGTCAACATTCTTGTTTTCTCTGTGATCGATAAAACTCTAGAACACAGCAAACCAGTGAGGGAAAAATCGATCATTTCGATTTTCAGTTATCAGCGATTGCAAATGTAATTTTTTTAAAGGGATAAAAAATAACTAAAATAACTAACCATGGTCGACAACTGGACCACTGTAGAAACAGCAATACGTTTGAGGGGTTTTCAGTTGTTTCAGTCATAACATTGTATGAGTTATACAAAATGGAGATATACATTTTGATTTATAACTGTGAGTCACAAATACTGAATAAAAAAAAGCTTAGCAACACTTTGATGTCCGACTGCGATTCATAAACATTGAATGAAAAGGTCATAATGTTTTGGCTTTTAACTGTGTTCGTGTTTATTAGTAATAAACACTGATATAACCATTTGGTTCTGACGGTACAAGCAATATAACTACTACATTAACAATAATAATTTGGTTTCTGGCTGTACAAGGCATAAACAATGGATACAAATCTCAGCAGCACTTTGGTTTATGACTGTATACTCATTTGAACAGTTGAATTAAAATCAACTTTTTTTGGCTTCTGGCTGCTAAAGTCATAAATAAACAGTGGTAAAGCGTTCGCCTGGTTTACAATCGATCTACGATCGATCTCCATTGGGCTATTTCTCGTTCGAATGCAGTGCTCCACAACTGCTGTATTAAAGGCTGTGGTATGTACTGAGTGCGTCGATAAATTAGCATTTCTTCCTTTCCTCCTTGCATATATCCAATTAAAGTTCAAGTACGCTGTCCTTGGCACACATGTCAACTATCTGCCCAGGTTAGTGGTTTGTGAGAGGGAAATCGGTGTAGTGGCTTTACACCTAACCACTGAGTTGATAAACTCCCTACGGGTGCCGGGAAGCGAACCCAATACCCACAAGTCTTAATTCGGCCTAACCACTACACCACAATGGCCGGTAATGTGTATTCTGACGGTGAGAGTTATCTACACTCAACAAACAGTAGCGATATGATTATTTTCGTGCTTATATCTAATTAAGGTTCAAGCACGCTGTCCTGGTCACACACCGCAGCTATCTGAACTGTCTGTCCAGGACAGTGGATTAGTTGTTAATTGTTAGTGGTTAGTAAGAGAGAAAAGGGTGTAGTGGTCTTACACCTACCCATTGAGTCGTTAAAACTCGCTCGGAGTGTAAATAAAGTTCAGTTCAGTTCAGTTCAGGTACCGGGCTGCGAACCCAATACCTACCAGCCTTATGTCCGATGGCTTAACCACGACGCCACCAAGGCCTGTAGAGACTAACTAACTCTTTTTTTCAGAAAGTCGGGATTGTAAACTTTACGCACGTTCATTAATCATTTCGCTTCACTAAAAAGCAACAACAGTAGTTTCAATTACTGTAATACAATGATATCTATGTATGTTTGTTTCTTTGAACTTTGTAATATGACCCGTTTTTCTTAGTCCCATTTGCATTCTGTCAGTTCGTCTAATGTGAAATCGATAAGAAAGGAAATAAAACGAATACATGTACATTTTAGCGACACCTTAGCGCATTATAAAACTGTTTCGTCTAGATAGCGAAAGAGGAAACCCGCTATGTGCTGCACCTACGGAAAACCAGCTAGTGATTTCCTACATGCATTTTGCAATAGGTAGGTTACCACATATTGAAATCGATAATGTTAATAAGAAAATTAATAACCAATTTTTGTGAAGGTCATATAAATCTACTGAAAGCACTTTAAAGAAATTGGATAAAGAATCTCAATTAAAAGGTTAAAAATTAAAACATAAATAGAATATAAAACAATATGAGATAATGGGTTAGAATTGCATCAAAAAGAAAGGTACACATTATACTGGAGTGAGATGAACGATTATTCTGTTACGTGTATGTTTTGTATACGAGTATTTATATTGTAGCATCATCATTGTTACTGTACTGTTATTCTGTTTTCTATTGGTTGTTTTCTGTTATGGTTAATCTAAATGTTTTATTATGATAAATATAATGTACATATAATCAACGATCATAACTATTTTTATGGCCAGTTGTGATTGAACACTTTTAAAATAGGTATTAATAGGTATCGATGCTTGTTTGGGTTCGGGTTTTTTGTTTGTTTGTGTTGGGCTTTTTCTTCTTCTTCTTTTTTTTTTTTTTTTTTTTTTTTTGGGGGGGGGGGGGGGGTTGAGGGGTGAATGTGGGGGTGGTTTACCTGAAATAATCCTTGAGCTCAGAATAACGTTACCAATCTAATATATTGCACATTGAATTGTAAGATATAAATAAAACATCCAAGCAAGGGTGAGTTGTGGATAATTAAATAACAGTTAACCTCAGACGCCTGTGGCATAAACAATTCTATTTTTAACGAGTAAAGTCTATTATATTGACTTTTTAGAATGCCATAACGGTAACACGTTCAAAGCAGAAGCACTGTTTATGCCTCGAGCGCCTGTGGTAACTAAGACTTGGCTTGATCCTTATTCCTGCGTGGTAAATAACGTTATTCTATGCTGTATCACGTTTATAACTTAATTGTGTGTTTCAGGCTCGAGTTAGGGAAATATAATGACCCCGATCTCTATATTGATATGGCTGTATCCACACTTATTCCACGCACTGTGGTATTAAATGTCTATTATTAAATATTATGATCAGAAATTTCCCATCAATGTCTTTGCTTGGCAGATCCTGATTCCGTTTCTTGCCATACACTGTGGTAATTTTATGCATTGGTAAAATTAGTTGAGTAACTAAGCTGACAGTCGACTAGAAATTACCATCATTTACAAAGTGTTGAAAAGACGAGAGTTGTTTTGGTCAGCAGAGGTGGACCTAGAGGGTGGGGCGGGCCCTCCCACCTAAATTTTGCGACAGTTATAATTTTATTATATATTAATTTTCTTCTCTTTTTTTTTTACGATCCCACTCCAAACCTCCCCCAAAGTTCCCTTAGCATTACGCCTCATGTCATTGGGCCCCCTCCCCATAAATTAATTTTCAAATATGAAAATAAAGTGGCAAATGTTTCTACACTCGCCTTTTTCTTTTTTCTGTTTTTAATTGTCCCCAGAACAGAGAATGGCAGTGTCAGGGTTGGGGTGCCATGAGCTCACTGTCTCACAATAATTTTGTTATTACATATAGTATACATATTTTCATATACATACATATAAATGGCAAAATATATACACATGTACACACCTACAGATCGGTATTTCGAGACACACGAATAAACATAGCTTTTTATTGTTTTTCTTTATTTGTTGTTATGGTGCTTATTATTTTTAAATTAGAACGATTAGAAACACATTGAAAATAACAGACGATAATATTGTAAGTAAAAAAATATATTTAATAAGTAACTTCATTCGGTAAGAAAGACTCTTTCTTCGGAAACATCTTACAATTGGAACAAACTCGGAACAGTCTCGTTAAAAATAACCGTTAGCTACCGGTTCGGTGTTTGTTATTTCTAAGTCGATGATGTATACACACTAAATTTGTCTTTAACCGAGTTATCGCCAACTTAATGTTAAGTGAGCTGTCTGTTATAACCTAGTGTATCTCTAGAATAACATCGTCCCCGTGTGATCGATGGTACTCGTTTTGCACTGCGTTTCTAATCACATTACGCCACACGAAGATTTAGTGCGCTTCCAGTTATGTTCTTGAAATGCTAAGTAATCAGAATCGTATAGTAGGTGGCAATGCGTCTTAGTTAGATGGCATTTGCTCTGCATGGAATTGGTAACTGAATTAAGGTTCGTGGAATAATAAACGTATCCAAGGGCGCAGAGAAATGTGTGTTTAACATTTCAGCAAAGTGTTTAATCGGTGACTATTAAGCATCTGATAGAGACTAATTTGACATTTGTTCTAAGAGTGCTGGAAACCCAAAATATTCCACTACATTTATCATTTTTATTTTATTTTCGTTCTTAGTATTCGTTTTCACATTATTAATTGTAAAATGTTCTAATATTGTAAGTTATATCTAGTTATATTTTCTTTTACAAGAGATTTAACTGATTTTACTAGATATGTAATTGATTTTGATATCACATTATAAGTTATGCATCTGTTTTGTATGGAGTCAAAAGATATTTTGTATTAGTTCATCAGCTTCTTGGCTCCTTTCTTTGCATATCTATATTTTTTAATGTAATAATGATTTGATATTAATATTATGAATTCTTAATTATTAAGCATAACGAAAAAGTTTGTTTTGTTTAACGACACCATCATCGGCTACTGGATGTCAATTTTTCTGGTAATTTTTGACATATAGTCTTGAGAGAGGGAGCCCGCTACAGTTTTCCATTAGTATTCCATTAATTATATACACCATCCTATAGACAGGATAGCACATATCACGGTCTTTGATATGTCAGTCGTGGTGCGCTTGCTGGATCGAGAAATAGCCTAATGGGCCTACCGACGGGGGTCGACCCCAGACCGACCGCGCATCAATATATTTAAAACTATAATGTAGGCGTCAGAAATGGAGCGGCAGAACGAGCAGATGCAGGGTTTTTTTTTATAAAATTGGGGTCACAATTTGCTAAAAAGGGCAATTTGAGTTCATTTCAAATTATTTTCTTGCTTATATCTAATTAATATTCTGGGCACACACCTCGGCTATCTGGGCAGTCTGCCCAGGACAGTGGGTTACTGGTTAGTGAGAAACAAGAGGGCGTAGTGGTCGTACACCTACCATTGAGTCGTTAAACCTCGCGCTGGGTGGGAGCCGTTACCGGGCTGCGAACCCAGTACCTGCCAGCCTTGTGTCCGATGGCTTAACCACGACACCACCGAGGCCGGTTTTAGGCAAATGAGGGAACAAAAATTGTATGAGTTCATAGGCATGTTCCTGGGACATTTTCAATTAAAGATGCTCAAAGATGCTTTTTTTTAAGTCTTTAAAAAGGGTACGGGCTGTGGATTGACGAGACACATGTGACCCCCTTCCTTTTAATCTGCCAGTGCTTCACTCACATAAACGCGAATTTTGATCAACATTATTGGTGGTTTTGTTTGTATTTATGGTAATAATGTACATACAATATTAACAAAAAGCACCTATACAGAACAAACGTATTTTACAGCATCCAGTGCAAATGTAGTTAACTACTGATTGCAACAACAGACAATGAAATACGTCTTGTGAGCGGAATCGATCCTAGGACCTGTTATACCTAGGCGGATGTTCTACCACTGACATTAAGTTGTATGTTCGTCTTGTAATGTTTGTGACTCATAGGGTGACGTTAAACTGACGCCATCTATTTACACTGTGTGGGATCGACACTGGATATTGGTACTGTTGTTGCGGTAAATCTTGCTAGCACAAATAGAGGAAATAATTATTAAAGTTTTTTTTCTTTTATTAATAACTTACTGTTGGAGGTCACATACCATTGTTCGAGTTCGTAGTTCATATAACTTTAACATTGCAGAACACATTACCAATTAATAACAACGCATTTATTTCAATACACATTTCAATTGCGACTACGGCGAATTGTGGTGGTGTACGGTGAATTGCTATAACAGTTATTTTTACAATTGGTAAAGTACTCATCAGCGGTTTAAATTAGATGGTAATAACACTGACGGTATTTCTATTGTAGTTGTATCAATATGTCATCGGAACTAAAGTAGATGCATTGGACTGCATTGCCAATCAATACTCATGCTTTTGTTTTGTTATTCAGATGGCAAGACGATCCCGGATGAGCCATGGCGGAAGTTGCCAGAAACCAGCACAAAGGTATTTTCCTCCGTTCTCCAGCGCACCAAGCACGTGTAGAAATTGTTAGTGAATTAGTCTAGGACAGAGCATGTAATTAATCATAGTTCTGCCGTCCATGTGTAGATCCAGCTAGTGTAGATCTTGAGAAAGTAATGAAGCGATGTCCTTGGCTTCAGTCACCAGCATACTTTAAGGACATTTAGAAAATAATATTGGCGAATCCAACCTTTTCTTTTTGTTTTCATATACTTCCCTCTGTTCTACGTCCAATAACCTTCTTTTTTCTTTTCTTTTTTGTATGGATGTCGTTAAATTTTCATTTTATTTATGTATTTATTTATATATTTATTCATTCATTCATTCATTCATTCATTCATTTTGATATGAACTTCACCTCTGTGAACTACAAAAATCTGTTCTGTTTCAGAAGTAACAACATAATAGAATAGGAGACCAGTTAAATAAAGACCTTTAAAATGTGGCTCTATTTATACTTTTCCTAATCCACAAACAAATATTAAAACAATCATAACTTCGTAAAGACCTTTAACATGTGGCTCTATTTATACTTTTCCTAATCCACAAACAAATATTAAAACAATCATAACTTCGTTAGCTCAACCTCTTTCAGGTGCTTCTTTCTGGAATGAACGTTATTTGTATCATCCACTATTAACTCAATTCGCTTTGGCGCCGAAATGCATAGGGCAGTGACTTGTTGATTGTCATGGTAGCGAGTTCAAGTTCCAGTCAAGTCATAGGGGTTTACGCCTGTCTGTTTCCAACTCGTGAGAGCCGGGCAACTAGCTAGGTTCAGCGGCTGTGGTGAATGATTACCACGAAATCATTGAGTGTGCATGCACTCTCGAGACTTCTGCCAATAACACGTCGTTAGCACACTCATTGGCAAATGCAACATCAGCTCTGGACTACTGTGGTGTTTCCAAATACACGCACTGTTGTGAATTAAGGTCAATTAATCTGCTTATGATCCCTATGTTTAATGTTTTGATGGAGGGTTTGGGGGTTTTCTGGGGGTTTTGCTTAGATAGAGTCCTTTGTTTCAAATATTCTAACGGAAATTGGCTCCATTTTTATGTATTAGTGTTAGGTATGAAGCCCATAATCGTTAATATGATTGACCCTAGTTTGTGAGGTACGTACTTCTGTTTCATTTAAGGCTTATATAGACTGGATGCTGTTTGAAGGAAGGAAATGCACTCAACACATTTTATGTACGGTTATATGACGTCGAACATGGTTAAGGACCACTCAGATATTGAGAGAGGTCCAAAATCGAAATGTGTTAGTTTCAATGAGATCATCTAGACTAGATGTGTGCGATGCGTGCGTCTACAAGACGCATACGGCAGCCGCAATGAAATAATAGAAAATATGGTGTATATGCCCCAAATACAAACGACAGACGCAACAGTCGTACCGCACGCACGAGGTTCACCCAGTCTGTATGAACCTTTATATTGTATTTACAGCTACGACAAACTAGAACGAACGAAAAATATTACACTTGTTAAAACTGATAATTTAAAAAACAAGTTGTAATTAATTGCTACTTTAATGGCAAAAACGTCAGTGGCCGAAACTATTTTATAATAGGCCTACATGTACATCATCTCCAGGGTCAATGCCTTTAATGGTCTTGATTATTGTAATAAAGTCATGTACTTTAAAATAGAAAATACTAATACAGATGTCATTATTGTAATCGTGTGTGTACTATATGTGTGCGTGCGTGCGTCTGTGTGTGTGTGTGTTTTACTTGCATATGTATCTGTAGGTTTTTATAGGATATTAAACGAGCTTCCATTTCGTAACATGTTTATATCCCGAGTGAAATAATTTTTAATTCTCACGAGTTTTAGCGAGTGACAATGAAAATTATTTCACGAGGGACATAAACATGATACGAAATGGTAGCGAGTTTAATATCCTATTTATTACCCATAATCGATCTTAATTTAAATCACTCATCTCGTTTCGTTGACGTTCCTGTAAGGTTGTGCGCTAATTGATGACGTCATCGTGTGACGTTAAAAGTGTTACGTCCCACTTGGCGTTCTAGTGGGACATATCACTTTGATATGTACCAAGATATCTTTAACCATATGGGTAATAATATGTTGTCTATCCTATTGCTGTTGATATGAAATTATTATTGCAGTTTATTTTACATGGAAAAGAAATATCCATTAATAACGCAATACACAATGCACGAATCAAACTGCGGTTTGTTTAATAGTTGCTTTTGTAAGCATGTAAAGCATAGAGAAATAACACAGATTATTAAAGCTCGTGACAACTGAAAATTATTTCACTCGGGACATAAACATGATACGAAATGGAAGCTCGTTTAATATCCTATAAGCATGCAATTTCTGAAAACTTGTTATTTACTGGCTGAGCATTTCCCGGTCTGAAAGTAAATGCAATTGAAATAATGACGAAGCACTTAATTCAATTTATTTTTTCACATATACTGAGATCAGATGGTTTTCGTCCAAGAGTATTACGAAATTAAATCTATTTTGAACGCCAGTAAGTCGGTAGACATTAGTGAGGTTTATAATGAGCCAGTTTGATGGTGTAACCAGCACTGTGAGACGGTTTGGCTGACAACTAGACGTAGCGACAGGCTGGTGAGGCTAGCTTGTCACGAACATGCTCGATCTGCGTCCCTACTTCTCTGCAGTCGCTTGATCACGGCGATGAGTTCAGCCAGGGTCGTGTCATGATCCAACTAAGATTTAAGTACATTCTCCCAAGCACGCGACTGTCCGAGACAGAGGTTAATGAGTGTGAACCCGGCCTTGGTAGGGTCGTGGTTAAGCCATCGGACATACGGCTGGTAGGTACAGTGTTCGCAGCCCGGTACCGGCTCCCACCCAGAGCGAGTTTTAACGACTCAATGGGTTTTAAGACCATCACGCCATTTTCTCTCTCACTAACTACTAACAATTAACAACTAACCTACTGTCCTGGAAAAACAGCCTAGATAGCTGTGGTGTGTGCCCAGGACAGCGTGCTTGAAACTTAATTGGGTATAAGCACGAAAATATGTTGAAATGAATGAATGAATGAATGAATGAATGTGTGTGTGTGTGTGTGTGTGTGTGTGTGTGTGTGTGTGTGTGTGTGTGTTGTGGGTGTGTGTGTGAAAGGATATCAGTGTCTACCAGAGAGGCATCTTTAGGTAGTGATTAGTACCAGAGATCGACGTATGTTAGTTGTAGAGCTTAACTTTGAACAAATCACGATCAATTTAGAATATCTTTATATAATAAAACACCCAGTTCTATCGGCGTCCGCAATGGGGTGGGGGAAAGCTGGTTGTCGTCCCCTTTTGGATCTAAACTTCAGTTTCGTTTATATATATATATATATATATATATATATATATATATATATATATATATATATATATATATATATATATATATGCGCCTGTTAAAATATTTGTAAGCTTTACATATTTAAAATATTGGCATTTACCAACATTTCGCCATGATTAATTTTTATTTGAAGAAAGCATATAATTGCATTTTAGAACTTCAAGTTCGCCATGCATGCATATGCCTGTACTTTAATATTATGTGCCAAGATGTCTTGCTCCCCAACCCTGAAAAAATTACTGAGGACGCCCATGCTAGTGACATTGGGAAAACACAATTATTTAATATATAAACCATACGGCATGAAATAGGATTAGCCAGTAATGCCCAGCAGGAACTACCACGTTGGTTCTCTGTTTGATGTTCCCATATCAGAAACTGAAATTCAAATCCAGATGAACTATTACAACTTGCCACATGTCTTGCATCCCCCTGCTGGCTACCTAATCAATCAAGTTACTCATATTCGTATGGAAATCTTTTTTAATAAACACAAATGTTGCAGTTTTTAGCCCTTCTATAATCCTTTGTTGTAAACTTGGATTCAGTTTCAAACTCACAGCGTAGGCACAGACTTTTAACGCAAACAGACTTCTTTGACAAAGAGTTTAGAGTCTGAAGCCGGCATAGTCAGCATGAACCTTGATTGTACAATGTCATTTGCCTCCTGTGGAAAAATACCCTCTTGACTTTTTCTTTCACATTGGAGTGGGACGTAGCATACTGGTAAAGCGATTGCCTTGTGAAATTTATTTATTACTGCTTTAGACTTTGGTGCAAAAATGAACTCAGCCGACATATTGGGCCCTGAATCGAGACGACGCAGAATTGCTACCGCCTGCATAAATTTATAATTTCTTCTAGTTATCCGTTTACAAGAAACAGAGGTTTGCATCCTGTGGTGATGCAATGAGGTCAAATTCGTGTGTTTGTTTAATAATCGCACGTAGGCCTACAATCGATTGTACAGTCGGTACCAATGCATAAACCTATACCCTGTGAGGGGCTGGCGGCTCTGCCATTATGTTCTAACATCCATCATATTTAAATGAACTGCAAATTGAGTCACTATGGAGGTCGACTGAATGAACTATATTTAGAATCGAACATATATCTGTTGTTAGAATACTCCAGGCAAAACATGATGATTTGGTAACCAAGGTTTTTCTAAGAATAATCTGTGTAGTTCTGTGTACGTTCGCGTGTGCGTATACATGTGCGTGTGTGAATCCACGAATCCTGTCATGCTAGATTCAAGCCATATGCACATGTGTAGCCTATAGTCGCATCTATTATATGGTCAGCTAATGTTCAACCATGCTGTCCCGGGAACGCATCTCTGCTATTGGTGATGTCAGTACAAAATAGAGATTATTGGATTAGTGTGAGAGAGGTAAGCCACTTCTGCAACATGGATTACTTAACCGACGACCAGCAAGATATTATTTTTTCTACACTTTCCATCGACAGGACATCACATACCTATGATATACGGTTGTATACACACCACTCGGATTTCCCTACTTTTCTAGTACAGAGAACGAAAAGCAGTTTGCGTTGATTGTATGTATGTACATGCGTACGGGTGTCTGTGAAGGTATAAAGGTTGTCTATTGTATGGTTGTTGTACATGTTGATACGGGGTGTGACAGACACACAGAGAGACACAGACACAGCGACGATTCTACAAAACAAATATATGAAATTTAAGCCTGTGTTTGACTAAACAAAATTGCTACATTCATAATCGACTGGATGTTACCTAGACGGTGTTTTCCATTCTTTATTTTTCCTCTTTTTTATCTTTCTTTTTCCCCAATCTATTTTACCCATAGTAGTATTCTACATGATATTTCAAGGGGATGGTGCATTCATGTTGCTTAATTAATCCTTATACAGGCCATTATTTTTATCACCATTTTTATCGCTCACAAAACACTTGCCCGAACGAGTTATTGGCTGTTAAATAAACCTTTGTAGCGTGTGACGCGACGTTTATCTAATACACAATAATAGACACGGCTACTATTTAGTGTGTCTCTTTATTTGTATGTGAACAATTACAAACGTCAGCCTCACGGGAAATAATTCCACCATTTACGTAACAGCAATTTTGATTGGTCAATCCGTTACTGTCAATAGACCACCATTTTACAGAAGCCATGGCATCGTAATTGATAAAAATAGACTTCTGCATCAAAACAATCTGATTAAAATTAGATCCAGTAGATCAAACAGCATTGTGTGGACTCCCATGTTCAGGTGACATTTCATCTATAAATAACAATTTAAATATCGACCATTTACACTTCGCCTTTTATTGCGTTATTCGGGAGCATAGAAATTCTAAAAATATCGGGCGAGACTATTTATGCAATAGACAAACTTGTTGGTCTATTTCAACATTGAAAAAACAGGGGGGGGGGGGGGGGGGGAGTGCAGTAATAAACTTTGGATTGTATAATAGTATAAACAGATTTTATGGCTATACCATCACGGTTTATTTTTTCGTCTTGAAACGAATTTTATATAAAATTTTATATTGCAATTAGTTTCCGGCATACTTCGTAATTCACCCGAATTATTTCGTATACCCTCGGCATAATCCCGAATGTTTTCAAATCACTGGCATGATTTTGCAAGTAAGGTTTTGATTGGTCGAATGAAAGGTCAACTGGTCATGAGCTCCAACGGGCTGCTGTTAGATCCACATGTAATAGTGGAGCTAATTTTAATTAGATTGCTATCAAATTAAATGTCAAGAAATTAAAGGAAGGAAATGCTTTATAAAAACAAAACCAATAATATTATGCATATGATAATTAACGACGGCAAGGAGAGTAAGCAGAATGACAGACAGACAAACACATAGACTGTTTAATAATGTATTTTATTAAAAACAATTTCAGTGTAATAATTTTATTTATTTATTTTAATATTAAATGGTATATTTCCCATATATTGTTTCTGGCAATTTCTCTTTTAAATTGATACATTTTTAGTTATGCAATCAGATTGCCGGAAAATGTATCGGCGTAAAGAGAAATTAATTAATAAATATGTATTAAATGATTTTATGATTTCTTTTGAATTTGAACAGGAACTAAAGTCTGATATCGACGCATACGCACCTCTTCCTGGCCTTAAAGTAAACCACGTAAACATTCTGCTCATTGGCGCGGTGGGTGCTGGGAAATCCAGCTACTTCAACAGCATCAACTCCATTTTCAGAGGTCATGTGACCAGTCAGGCCTGTAGCGGAAGTTCGGAGCACAGTCTCACGACCATGGTAATTATTTTCAACGTAGCCAGTATTTTTCAGCCTGTCCAATTTGCTTCCAATTGGTACCATTTAGAAGGCGGTATTCGATTGTGCACAACCCTGATGAGGAATTCAAATGATCAATTGATTTTTCTGTTCATCGTCAAATGCATGTGCCTCAAAGTCAATGCATTCCTTTAGGTTTAAATGAATTAATTCTGAATGTAGCACTACCTAACTGGTAATAGCAGAAGACCTCTTCTTGTGTGAAAATGGGCAAAACAGGCAATTGTAGCGGTAATTTGTAATCTCCTCGTTAAGGCAGCTTTCCTCATTATGTACGCGGTTTTTGAGGGCTGAGGCGGTCGCGGTATGAGGCACAAAGACATAGTAAAACTGGATTCTGTTGTTATGTATATGTGTATTTTCCACAGCAGCGGCTCCTGCTGGCGGTTTAAATATTTGCTGAACTGATTATTTCCAGTGTCGCATGGGCTGATTGTGTTGGTCGCGCTGAAATCCCTTGCAGTGATGACATCATAAATAAATAATTCGAGTCTTTTCAGGTAGCCTCCTCTCCTGACCGTGTCCTAAATGTTCCCCAAAACAGTGTAGGCCTACGAGGGTGTATTAATATTACATGGAAAGCAGCCTTTACAAGTGATTCTGTTTTAAAGTTACCCACCACCATTAATTATTCCATGCAGTTCAATACAATTTCAATGTCAGAATATATTCTGTGAAAAATACACTATCGAGAGGGTCATGTGACTACTAATTTTAGGGAGTGCTCTCAACTGCCATGTACCGTGTAAAAACTAAACATACGTCGACTACGAAATTTTTCAATTAATGGCCCCTATGCCAGACCACCGCCTCGTGTTGCTATTATACAAGTGACATCATACCACTTGCACAGTTGTTATCAGTTAGTATATGTACTATACATAACAAGTTACATCAAACCAATGGTTTATTTAAATACTACAGAGGTCAACTTTCGTGTAATCATCAAAGAAAGATTTCAAAAAGCATATCAGAATTTTGTAGTGTTTTTTTTTTATGAGGAACTATTTCCTAAACCGGACTATATTAAACTGCTACAGCAAGTAACGACACGACAAATGGTGATGGTTTGCCTTAAGGCTCAGCCATTTTGTTATCATGTAATTATTCTCTGAAACAAGTATCAATGTTTGGCATCCAATAGCCGATTATTATTAAATCAGTGTGCTCTAGTGGTGTTGTTAAACAAAACAAACAGATGCTGTTAAGCTACATGTCGGTCATCGTATAGGATTGCAGCTAAATTAATGTTTTTACTTCTAGTATCGCATGTACAAAGTACGGTCCTCGGAGAATGGCCACCCTTTAAAGTTTCGCCTGTGCGACACCCGGGGCCTTGAAGAGGGACAGGGCATGGACACTAGTGACCTCGTCGCAGTTCTGGATGGTCACTTACCTGACAGATACCAGGTACGGTTTTGTATAGTACACGACACTAGGTACCAGGTACTGTTTTGTATAGTACACGACACTAGGAGTCACACTCTGAACTGCCATCATTTTAAATTGTCCAAAGCGGAGTAATCTGTTTTTAAAGTATTTGGTTGTAGCGGTTTGGCGTAATGCTAACATGAATAAATGTTGTTTCAAGATTCTTGCATTTTCATATAATTCGGGGGGAAATCAGCCTGCTCCCCACATGCCTATGATTGTGTAATGGTGTGACGGAACATGCTCTTAATTTTGTTTTCGCCTGTAGCGATATTAATTGTTTTAGAGGGCCGTGTGCAGTTCCAATATGCACTTAAGCCCAGGTGGGCACTTTGTTACGTAATACCTCTGCGCGACATTGGTCGAGCTGTACCCTCTAATACACACCCAGTCAAGGTGTGGAGGCCATGTGGCCAGTAGTTACGTAATACCTCCGCTAGTTCGGTACGATCGGGTTATTGCTGGCGAACTAGGCGACGACCAGTCTAGGCTTCTAAGAAAAATATGCCGGCTTGGTCGCTGTGGAAATATCACTTGATAGGCGGAGGACCGCGTTGTGCCCCCAGGCGATATTCGGGTTTTTTGATAAATAGCTATGGTTTTAGAGATATCAGGCTCCAGGGGGTCGTTGTCCGTCCGGAATGGTAAATCTTTTATTTCTGCTCTGTGTATAACCTTGATGTGATTGATGTGACTTTAAATATTTTAATACTGTATTATACCAATATTATTTAGACGGTGCTGCCGGTAATCTAATTAAGTTCCCCTGGAAGCGTTTCTCAATTATCACACGTGTGGTGTTGTGTCACGGTGAAGTGATTAGAATATTGTGTAAACTAGACACCTAGTGATTAACTAATTAAGTGATTAGTTCTGGGTTGTTATGATATTTGTTGTTGTTAATTAACTACTGCGGAAGTACATTTGTCAGCGTAGGTTTTTGTTGTGTTTTCTAGTGAACTAAACGTGCTATATTATACATACTTTATATAAGATCGTATCTCCGATCATACCTAGACGAGCCACGCGGGTTTTGAACTGCCCGTTACAGAGAGATCTAATAGATATACAGTTAGGAGAGATATTTGGATAATCGTGTTTTATTCAGTTACGGGTATTATAGGATCCCCGTGACAGTAGATGTATATCATTTTCGTAATTTTTATGTTATGTTTTACATTCAAAATATTTCCCACAAATGTCTTGTTTTTAGTATAGTTCTACATTTTACTTAATTTTTACGACAATTTACGTTTTTGAGAAGGAATGTCATTACTACAAACTTTGTTTAGTTTTCCAAACTGTATTCAAATTCTATTTTCTCTAGTAACATCAAATTACAAAGGAAATAATACAATTATTGCTAATGCATTTAATATTTGGTTTGTGATAGTGGATCGTGTATCATATTATGTAACACCGGGCTCCTTATTTTAAATCATTTTGTACTTATATCTAATTAAAGTTCAAGCACGCTGTCCTGAGTAAATACGTCGGCTGTTCGGGCTGTCTGTCCAGAACAGTGATTACTCATTAATTGTTGGTGGTCAGCGAGAGAGAAGTCAATGTAGTGGATTCACACCTTCGTGTTGAACCGTTAAGACTATCTCTGGGTGAGAGCCAGTATCATGCTGCGAACCCAGAATCTTCCAGCCTTACGAAAATCGTTATTTCTTGAAAAATTATAAAACTGGCTGATGACAGTATGGTAGTGAAGCAAACTACTTGCTAAGTCGCTGCTTGAAGAGGTTCAGGAAGAAAACATCAAAACAAGATATTTATCTTGAATTCGATAATAAGTACAACGATCACAAAATGTCTTTAAAACACGTACCTTATACACTAGATAATAATAGATAGTAATATAAATGGGTACTAAAAAGTGCAAAAACTTACACAAAATATATATAATAGTGGTGGTGTGGTGTGGTGTTTTGTTTGTTTGGGGATTTTTTTGTTTCTTCGTTGTTGTGTTTCGTTTGTTTGTTTTGTTGAGGTGGGAGTTGTTTTGGGTTTGGTTTTTTTTCTTCTTTTTTTTTTCTTTTTTTTTTCATTTTTTTTTTGGGGGGGGGGTGGTGTTGGGGGATTTTTGCTTTTTAATGCGATGTTGGTTATTTTGCCTATTAAATCTTTTATTCAGAAAATATTTTTCTTCAAAAAGGAGTAGTTTAATTCTACCTTGGTTCATTTTTTTAAATCCGTTACACTTTTATTGTACCTCATCCAGAAGGAAGGTCAAACGTTGTTATTGTGTCATGAAGTACAGATTCCAGTGCGAGTCTAGACAATGCTTCACGGGGACGTGTCTAGCTTTAAAGATAGCTACAACATCTAACTACTATACTCATTACAAATAGAACCTCTTGGCTTGGCTTGGCAGTATTCAAATTGTGTTGTCAGGAAACTACATGAAGTAAATTAGAATAACATAATAAAATAAAATGATATAATATTATCCGTCTTCTCAGCAGTATTAAATTACATATACGTCTTATCTTATAGGTTAGATAACAAGTGTCACGGGGATTCTATAATGCCCGTAACTGAATAAAACACGATTGTCCAAATATCTCTCCTAACTGTATATCTATTAGATCTCTCTGTAACAGGCAGTATATACCCGCTTTGGCTCGTCTCTAGGCATGATCAGATATACGATCTTATATAAAGTATATATTATTATAGCACGTTTAGTTCACTAGAAAACACAACAAAAACACAATACACTTTGGAATCTGTATTAACCTACGCTGACAAATGTACTGCCGCAGTAGTTAATTAATAACAGAGCAGAAATAAATATTTACCAAAGTCCCGTCTGAACTAATATAGATCGTTCAGTGGACGACGTCCGTGATCCCCTGGAGCCTTCCTAGTTCTCCTCGATATATCTAAAACACTAGCTATTTATTATAAAATCAGAATATCGCCTGGGGGTACAAGGCGGTCCTCCCCCTATCAAGTGATATATCCCCAACTCCCAGAGACGCATTTTTCTCTTTGATCGCCAGACTTACTGTCGCCATTCCGCGAGCAATCCCCTGGCCATAAACAGCACTACCGGAGATATTACGTAACTACTAGCCACATGGCCTCCACACCTGCTCTAGGTGTGTATTAGAAAAGCTCGATGACCGTCGCGCAGAAGTATTACGTAACAAGTTGCCCACCTGGATAAGTGCAATTTGGAACTGCACACGGCCTTCTAAACCAATAATATCGCCACAGGCGAAAACAACATTAAGAGCATGTACCGTCATAACAAGAAATCCCCAAGTCGTTTAATTTGGCTGTCTGGTAACCATATATATATATATATATTAGTGGAAAAAAGTTCCTGTGCATTACTAAAAGTGGTGTGATTTTATTATTTGTAAGTAAATCAACACAATTATTGGACACATTATTTATTTGCTATTTACGATCAATACCAAATCCAGGGAAAAAAACGTGTGGCATTGTCGTTACCAATCTCTGGGGTCATGAAGAGGGGTGGCGTCGAAAGTGAGTTCACAATGTCAATACCGTGTATGGCCACCGTGTGCGTGCACACAGGCCTGACAACGAAGTCTCATTGATGACACCAGATGGTTCAGAAACCCTTGTTGGATGTTGTTCCAGACCTGAACAAGGTCACGACCCAGTTGGTTCAAGGTCCACGGCTGGTTTGGCCCGAGACGTAGGCGTCTCTCCATTTCGTCCCATAGGTTCTCAATGGGCGACAGGTCAGGCGAAACAGCGGGCCAAGGCAGTGTGTTGACATTCTGCTGTCCCAGGAAATCGGTCACTACACGTGCGACGTGAGGGCGAGCGTTGTCTTGCTGCAACATAACGGCGCCACGTTGACCTTGAAGGAACGGGAGCACATGCGGTCTTATGATCTCATCCCTGTAGCGTATGGCAGTCAGATTTCCAGCCACAATCACCAGCTGCGTCCTCCCGTGTGATGTCATGCCTCCCCACACCATGACGCTCCCACCGCCGAAACCTGCACGCTGCACAACGCAAGCGTCAGCGTAGCGTTCGTTAACACATCTGTAGACTCGATTTTGACCGTCACTACCGTTCAAATGGAATCTGGACTCGTCGGTGAATAGCACACCTGACCAGTCGCGACGGGTGAATCGTAAGTGCTGTCTACTCCATGCTAGTCTACTCCATGCTAGACGCGTATTTCGGTGACGTCGTAGCAGAATAGGACGTATTGCTGGGCGTCGCGGCCTGATGTTGTGCTCCAATAAACGGTTGCGAACTGTCCTGGCACTGATTACTCTCAATCCAGGAATGGTTCTGGTTGTCAAAGTTGCCGCCCGAAATCGCTTCAGAAGATGTGTTACCCGAATATGGTTGTCCTGTGCTTGTGACGTCACACGCGGGCGACCTGAACGTGGTATGTCTCTGGTGTTGCCCTGCTGTTGGTAACGTCGCCACAAATTCTGTATCGTGTTTCGATGCACGCCAAAACGTCTTGCGACCTCGTTATGCGCCATTCCAGTTTCGAGCATACCGACCGCGCGGTGACGTTCAAATTCAGATAGGCGTGGCATGACGTCAACGCCGTTTAGAATTAATCAAAGTTGTTTTTCTAGCCAGTGGTTTTGTCCTGTACCGTTTTTCGTTGCAAAATGAACAAGGACATGTGCACCTGTACCACGTGATCAGCAAATCAGGTTACGAGTCGTGCACGTGCGGCACATGAACAACACGGGCGATTGTAATATCGAGGATACAGTTTTGAAAATAATAGTTGGGCACATGTTTCCTGAAAATGTTATTATTTTACAACTTGCGATTATGATTTTATTCAACTTTTTACCATGCACATATATATATATATATATATATATATATATATATATACTGTCAAAAAGGAAACGCATAGGTGATAGGGAAAGAAGAAAAGTGTTGCTGAATGACCATGTTTGTTAATGTTCCTGGATTGGCACAGCATGCCCAAATGCACCCCAAAACAAATTTAACGCACGCTGTGGGACAATTGCAGGAAATCGGCATGAAATGGTCAGGTTTTGGCGAATGCACGTGAAACTCGGGGAAAAGATTGGGGTAGTGATGGGTATTTAAAATTGCAATGCTCGCAATGATGCCTCATTTCCATTTCGACGTAGACGAGTTAAAAGATGTCAAAATTAAGCCTGCCGAATCGAAACATTGCAATAGGCCGCCTCCAGTTAGGTGAATCGCAGTTAGTAGTCGCACGCCACATGAACATCCATCAGAGCACCATTTCACGTCTCTGGGACAGGTACCAGCAGTTTCAATCAGCTGAAGACCGTCCCAGAAGTGGAAGACCTCGCATAGCAACTGCAGCACAAGATCACTACATCCGGGTTCTGCACTTGCGTCAGCAACGAACACTGCTGGACGCATATCAGGTTTGAGAAGGGTGTCTGCACAAACCATTCGGAACCGACTCCGAGGGCTAGGAGACCGTATGTTGGCCCCGTCCTGCGACGTCAACATCGATATTTACGTGTTCGCTTGTGCACGAATGTACAGGGGTGGAACTTGGGAAACTGGCGGCGAGTATGGTTCAGCGACGAGTCACGTTTCCTTCTACAGCGACGTGATGGACGACAACGTGTTTACAGACGCCGCAATGAACGTTTTGCCACTGCGTCGCCCAAGTTGACAGATTCGGCGGAGAGAGTGTCATGATGTGGGGAGCCATCTCATACACGGGCAGAAGTGAACTTGTGTTCATACAAGGCAACCTGACAGCTGTACGCTACCGGGATGAAATTCTTCGCCGTCACATGCTTCCCATTTTGGATCGACAGAGAGAATTCTTTCAGCAGGACAATGCCAGGCCGCATATGGCACGTGTAACAATGGATTTCCTACAGAATGAGAACATTAATGTGCTGCCATCAGACCTTCGTTTTTGAAAAAAAACAGGAGTGCTAAACATCGCACTCCTCAAAAATGCTTACGAGGGGGTGGGGGGTGGAAATCACAAACCTCAAAATGCAGAGGGGGAAATCGCACCCCTCAAAATAATCAGAATTAGAGGCCGAGAGGAATTGCACCCATGAACATGATTAAGTTTGAGGAGTAATGATTTCTAAATTAAATATCTTAAGGGTTAATGTTTTGTGTTTTCAAAATAAATATCCTAATTTAACTAATATGATGGTTATTCGGTTATTCTCAAAGATGAAGGAATGGGCCATTGCAGTCTTACACAAGAAAAAGAAACACCATGAACACAATATTTATCAATTTCTTGTGTATTATATGCATATCATGTTGCATTACAATTCTGAATCATGATTGCCCATTGGACTATTTCTCGTTCCAGCCAGTGCACCACGACTGGTAAATCAACGGTCGTGGTATGTACTACCCTGTCTGTGGGATGGTGCATATAAAAGATCCCTTGCTGCTAATCGAAAAGAGTAGCCCATGAAGTGGCGACAGCGGGTTTCCTCTCTCAATATCTGCGTGGTCCTTAACCATATGTCCGACGCCATATAACCGTAAATAAAATGTGCTGAGTGCATCGTTAAATAAAACCTTTCTTTCTTTCTTTTTTTCGGAATCATGATAATCTGTTGACTATTTATGAATAAGGAATTGAAACTGATTTGTTTGTGCTTATTCTGTTTTATTTAAAACAAGTACAATAATTTTGGTTTTCATCGCAGAATGATATGATTTCTTCATGGACACAAATCTGTGAACTGAATGTAAAAGTGTAACAACCACATGGCACAGGGTTATCACATTTATCATGATATCATAATATACATGTTATGTACCTGCAAATTCTTTATTTAAAAAAACAAAAACAAAAAACGTCATAACAGAGAAAAAATTTATAAATATATTTTTTTACAAACAGGATTAGCTTTCATTTTCGGTGTACTGTAGTTAACACGTCATTTATTATACACTGGAATCATAGCAACCCATTAAATAAAACAAAAACAAATAAACAAACCTAATGTAAATTTAATTTTAAAATATACATGCTTTACACTCGGTAAATTGGAATTACTCAGCTGAAATTAAATCGGTGTGTTTGTTTCAGGTGCCCGTCAACCGATCACATGTACTTGAAATCTGACTCTACCAAGGTCAATCTTCTTGGCTTTAAATCACGTGGCAGTATCGTGAAACAGAAAGTAGAAATGTCTGGAGTACGTCGCTATGCTATTAACAAAAACAAAACCTGCTTTACTAAATTTGTTGTTGGTGTACGCGTTTACTGTGATATCAACATGTATAAACATTATACACATCATAGAATTATTGGACAACGCACCTATTATTTTTTCTGCACGTGATCAAAACGACGAAAGTGTAAAATACATTTTGCGATCATTACCTGCATTGTACGAAATTAAACAAAACTAAACAAAACCGATGAGATCTTAATAATAAGTGAACTCCTAGCTGATTGGCTCAGTGTAAAGATAACCAACCAATCGTGTTTCAATTTATAAAATGTATTCTAGGAAGTTCACTGTGAACAGAATGGAAAGGTGTGTGGCGTTGTGGATATGATTCAATAAACAATTAAAATGGCAGAGTTAAAAAAAAAAACAAGCGTGATTTGTTCAATTTAGGGGCGCATTATTTCGCGCCCGTCAGATTGAGTTGACGGGGGTTGACGGGCGTGTTAGCGCTCGCGCCCGTCAAAAACGAAGGTCTGCTGTCATAGCCATCAAGATCGCCAGATCTCAACCCCATTGAACATATATGGGACCAACTGGACGCCAGCGTGACCCGGAGCCTCAGACGCTTCCGCAACTGTTACATGCACTGCAGGAAGAATGGGCTAGGATTCCACGTGCCCGGATTCAGAGACTCATTCAGTCTATGTTAAGGAGATATCGCGCAGTGATTGCTGCTGCTGGTGGCCACACAAGGTACTGATTTCATCGCCCTCGTGCGACGCTGTTTGGTAACGAAAACGCCTCCACTGCCGTATTTCCATAGCAAGAACATTGTCACATACTCATGTCAAATTTGACTGTGATACGATCATAAATAACGAAATTATGCCACTTTGTATTAAAGGAGATATATCCATGAATATTTCGCCTATGCGTTTCTTTTTTGACAGAGTATATATATATATATCATTCTGTGTCGACATAATGTCGTTAGTACTCCTAGTTAGCGGTCGGTGCGAGAAGGATATTATTTCTGTCGGAGTTGTCCGATAAATGACCACGCTGTCGATCATTGCTTCATTTCCTGGACAAGTTTCAGACACACTCGGATGAGGCCGGGGAGTCCTTCTTAATAACACGAAGTCTTGTTAGAGCCAGACTCCTTCTCGAGGGTGACAGCTTCGGTTGATGAGACTAATGAACACTTTCCAAACACGGGTCGTGATGACTGTTGTCCCAGGCTGTGTTCCTAGCAAACTGACGTCGGAAGATGACTGCAACTGAGGATGCTAGTTATTTATATTGGCCTTTCAACTTGGGGGCAATGAGTGTTATGGCCATCTTAACTTCAGTTGTGGACCAGTGCCACCCGCAACCCAGATTCCGCTTTTAACGCCTGTGGCAACATATTTTATACTAAAAGTTGTAATGTTGGGAGTATTTGTTTGTTGTTTTGTTATAAAATCTTGTGAGTTGTTGTTCTGAGTGTATGGCTGGTTTTATGTTGTAAAGTTGGAATGTTTTTGTTTTATAAAACGGTGTGGGTTTGAGGGTTTTTGTTCGTGTTTTCATGCTGTAACGCTGGGAATAACTATGTACATCTGTGTGTGTGTGTGTGTGTGTGTGTGTGTGTGTGTATATATATATATATATATATATATATATATATATATATATATATATATATATATATATATATTATGTGTGTAATATTGTAGATTGAGGGGTTTTTCATTGTATTTATATTTGAATAATTTTCTTTTCCAAACGATTGTGGGTTTATGGAATGGGATTTTCGATGTATTTATGTTGGAATAATTTTGTTTTATTAAGTAGGCTACATGTATTTGAGTTTAGAGGTGAGGGTTTTTTCATTATATTTATATTGGAATAATTTGTATTGTAAAATATTGTATGTTTCGGGGTTTGGAGGTTGACGTGTCTCGTTATTGTGTTTTCATGCAGATGAGAGATTAGTGAATTACACGTTATACATACTTGGTGCTTTCAGTTCAACCCCGCGGTGCCGATCTCCCCCGACACCTCTGGTTACAAGAAGAACCCAACGCTGGAGGACAAAATCCACTGTATCGCCTTCGTCATAGATGGGTGCACGGTGGACGTCTTCCCAGACAAGATACTCCAGAACATCAAGTCCGTGCAGCTCAGAGCCAATCAGAGAGGTAGGGTCGAGCTCAAGTTCTGTCCCATCCACCCGAAATTCAAATATTACTCATATTCACATATAACCGCGTTAGTATACTGTGAAATCCTTTATTTTTATAGGCTTAAATTTTCGTTTTTTTTTTGTGCTAAAATACACATTTCGTTGATAAATTCGTATTATGTGTATATATATATATATTTGTTTTTAATTCGTTAACTGTACTAATTAATTGCACGAAAGTTATACCACCGTGAATAAAAGTGATTTCACAATATGTAGTCTTCTTCCCTTTGATGGCTCTTATTTGTGTTCCAGCTGCCAATACCTTGTATCTTCACTGTTTCCCAGCTTCATGGGTTACAGTTGTTATAGCTGTGTCTAAGTATTCCGTGGCCCCTTTCTTATGGAGAGTGAATAAGTGAATATATAATGATACACTCTTTTAGCGCTATTGCGTTACAAAAAAAATTGAAAGAATAAAAAATATATATATTGTAGAAGTGAGTTTTGAATAATTCCTTTGTAATCTTTATATCAAAATTATTTCTTTACTTTATTCTCTAAATTTAGAATTTTCCCGTCCTTTGGCTTCATCAAATTTACGTCTACAATTAGCATTAAAATAATCTATTGAAATATCAAATGTATGTATGAAGACCTCGGAAAATAGTGCTAATTGTTTCGTTCGCTTGTCACTTGCGCAAGCCTAGTTTTGCAATTTTTTTGTAAATCCCTTAGTGCATTAAATGTATAGCATTTGCATGGTCATGACAGTGGATGTAAAAACGGTTTCCCTCAATTAGTTTTTAACTCCCCCATAAATAGTTTACGCATGTTTTCAATTTCCAGAGGCCTGTGGGCCCTACTGTATATTCTAAAACGTTTTATGATTTACATTAAAATCTTATTTTTTCTTCAAATCTCCATTCAGGCATCCCTCAAGTGGTTCTGCTGACGAAAGTGGACAAGGTTTGCCAGCTGGTGGAGAACAACTTGTCGCAGGTGTTTCACAGTCCCACGGTCGGCGAACTGGTCGACCAGGTGGCGCAGCTCGTCGGGCTGCCACGTGCGCACGTACTTCCGGTTAAGAACTATGAGAAAGAGATGGATTTGGACCAGAACGTCGATGTCCCTGCGCTGCTCGGTTTGAGGCAGATGCTGCGGTTCGCAGACGACTATCTCTACAATTCGCTGGACCAGCGGTGTTCCCTATACTGCGTGAGATACTGCAACTGACGCAAGGGAAATAAGTCATGATCACAAATCACAAGAAACATAACTCGTACTCACCACTGATGAAGTTAATATCTTACATTAAACGTCATGCTAAAATTCTGAAACATTTATTTTTGCCACCCTTTTACTCTACTGGTTCACCAAACTGCGATTCGCATACCAAAACACTATTTGATATAATGAATAATGTGTCATGGATATAATAAATTGTCTTTTTTACCATTCTTGTCATAGATAGAACTCTCTGGTGAAGCCAGATGTTGTGCTCACGACAGACGTGATTGAACTGGATTTTTTTTAGAATCACGCCAAAAATGATCTATACCCATACACTTTTAAGCATTATAAACCAAAAATAGTAGACAAATTAACGCTCGTTAATGTTCGCTAACATCCGATAACATTCGTTAATTCCCGTTAGCGTCCGCCTAGCCAAGTATTGCTGATGGCAGCGAACACTGATGGTTCTTAACAGATGTTATGGCGTCGAATTATGGGGCTAATGCCACATATTGTTCTGTATGGTTCAGGTTTAGACTCATCAGATGTGTTCTGAGAAATATTTTTCTTTAGAGCACTAAAGAAAATACTGAACTTGTGAAATAATGGCAGACAACTTCTGGTTCCCCTAACCTTCAAAACTGAGTGTTGGTGGATTTACTTTTTAATATCAGTACAGTTTAGGGGTGGCCCACATTAAATTTCACCTTAGAATTTGAGCACGTCTGTGCAATATTCTCATTCATTTTGTATTCTTGTCCTCCATTTCACCTAACCTTTGAACTTTTGATTCCGATTAAAAAAAACCCACAATAATGATTTATATATATATATATATATATATATATATATATATATATATTATTTCCTACTCTGTACAACAAATAGTTTGTGTATGTTCAAAATCCCAATCTATGTAATTGCATGTAGATTATTATTATTCCATTACTGTATCAAAGCTCCCATTTGATGATCATTAAAATCTTTAAAATATTTCACAGAAAACTACATCAATCCTGTTTATTTTTAGATTTCTTGTTCTTTAATAAAGTATTGCTATCAACGGGTATATTATGACATGACCAAAGAATTAAAATAAACTACTTTTGTTTACAGAAGGAAAATTCTAAGTCTTATCAACACACTTGTTATGGAATGGAACCAGCTGTTATTAACCGTTCTTCAATGCACTAAGCACGCCATCATTCATATTCATAACGGGATAGTTACCATTTCATGTACATACGATGGAGAATTACGTCAGATTGTTTCAGTATTCCACTAGCAATACGTCCGTCATGTTCATTAGTCTTGGTCATCAGTATCGTGTCGTCATGTCAGTCATAGTTTCATTAGTCACTCAACCCTGAAAATTCGCAACGGCAGTCGGAAACGCGGTGTAGATTGCCGCGGTGTTTTCGGTTTTTCTGCGGCATAAATTTTGGTTTGGAATGTTCTTCATCTTTTTTGTCACTCTTCTTGGTTATTTTTTTATTTTTTTTATTTTTTGTAATGCTGACAAATTAAACTCCTACTTCTACACATTAACAGAAAAACTGTCGTTGTTAGTTTTACACAGCATATTTCTGCCGTGGCCATTTTCTTAATTAATTGCCATCGTAACTCACTGGATAGAGGAACTCTCTAATGTTATTACTATTAGAATATCAAACAGTGGCTTCGTAAGACGGTTAGCTGCTTCACATAGGTTGAGTATAAAGAGCGATTGACTACAAGTGGCTGCAGTGTATTCAAGGCCATAGTGGACACTTCTTGCTTTATTTTTTATTTTTTGGGGGTGGGACTAGGTATGACCTATCCTTTCCTCCTACTTCATTGCTTGAAAAAGAGCGGGACGAAGCCCAGTGGTAAGGCGTCCACTTGATGCGTGGTCGGTCTGGGATCGATCCCCATCGGTGGGCCTGTTGAGCTAATTCTCGTTCCAGCCAGTGCATCACGACTGGTATATATATATATATATGTGTTATCCTGTCAGTGGGATGGTGCATATAAAATATCCCTTGCTACTAATGGAAAATGTAGACTATATGTCAAAATTACCAATAGCCGATGATTAATAAATCAATGTGCTCTAGTGGTGTCGTTGAACAAAACAAACTTTTACTTTTGCTTGAAAAATATAACGTTAATTGCAAAAACGCGAACGGAAAGAGGGTACAGTGGTTTCTTATTACAAATGGTTGTTTTAAAATTGGTGGTTTGTTGTTTTGGGCTTATTAAAAAAAAATAAGTTCATGTATTCAGAGGCAGTGAGAATAATTAGTTTTAGGGGCCTTTGCTCGCTATTTTTCTCTCATTTATTTTCTTGTTTGTGCTTTCTTTCTTTCTTTCTTTCTTTTTTATGGACTCTGTTCAGTACGCATCGTTCCGTTTAGAGACTGTGT
This sequence comes from Gigantopelta aegis, assembly GCF_016097555.1. Lineage (NCBI taxonomy): Eukaryota > Metazoa > Mollusca > Gastropoda > Neomphalida > Peltospiridae > Gigantopelta > Gigantopelta aegis. Next base: position 87,672,134 of record NC_054702.1, read on the forward strand.
GTATTATTTGGTCACACTTTCTATAGCCCATACAGCTAATGGGTTGTAGTAGGCAAATATAGTTCAAGTTCTTAATTGCGTTAAGCTTTACAAGCTTTCCAAGACATTCGTTTTGAGTTCGTGTGTTGTATTAAGAGTGACACCCTTGTCACGATTAGCACGTGTTTCATTATTCAGGTCATGTTTTTAAACTAGAATGTCAAGGTTTTGTCATCATTTAGAAACTGTATGATTGAGTTCGCTTAACATTATGTCGTCTAATAGGGGCGTCAATGTTGTGATTTTTATACTGTTTGCATGATGTATACAACATAACAGAGTATATTTAGTAAAGTTTAAAACTTGTAAAATGGTTTCCTATTAAATAATACCCTCAAAATTAACCATATATTGATGTCGTTAGGTATTCTGTATAGGTAAAAACGGTTCCAGAAATTGCATAATGGCATTTGTATAAAGTTAAATAATAGAAATTCCACAGAACCATGCAGGGGCCCTATTTTCGAAGCCATCTTAGCGCTACGAAATCGTAAAACCGTCGTAGGTTGTGACGTCACTACAGCGCACGCCATAGTGACGTCATAGCTTACGATGATTTCACGATTTCGTAGGCTAAGATAGCTTCGAAAATATGGGCCCAGGAGTTTTAATAATTACACTAATTTCGGTGCCTCTTATGACCCCTTCAGACCCGTGTAATTTGTTTTAATTTTTGGAACCGCCCTAGTGTAACGTGGAAGGTTTTGAGACCAGACGCAAGTGATTGTTTTTGTGGGCTTCTCCGTCAGATTTTAGATTGTTCTAAGCGGATCCGTCGGGATTAAAAATAGTGAACGGGGGTAGAGGGGTGTTACTGCACATGCAGTGAAAAAGTTATTAAAAAAGTTTGTTTTATTTATTTAACGACGCCATTCGAGCACATTGATTTTTTATCTTATCATTGGCTATTGGACGTCAAACATATGGTCATTATGACACTGTTTTTAGAGGAAACCCGCTGTCGCCACATAGGCTACTCTTTTTACGACAGACAGCAAGGGATCTTTTATTTGCGTTTCCCACAGGCAGGATAGCACAAACCATGACCTTTGTTGAACCAGTTATGGATCACTGGTCGGTGCAAGTGGTTTACACCTACCCATTGAGCCTTGCGGAGCACTCACTCAGGGTTTGGAGTCGGTATCTGGATTAAAAATCCCATGCCTCGACTGGGATCCGAACCCAGTACCTACCAGCCTGTAGACCGATGGCCTGCCACGACGCCACCGAGGCCGGTAAAAGTTATTAAGTAGAGTGAAATTGTTTTACTTGTTATAGTTCTTATACCATTAAATGAAACATCATTTACAACTAGCTTCTCGCTTAATTACGATCAATATTGGTTAATCCAGTTTTAGATTGCCCATAAGGTTTAAGATGTATTCTGTATGCGAAGCAGAAGTTAAGTGTTTCGGAATTAGATTCGGAGCTTGTAACTAAAACCTCAATTGCTACTTGTGACTGATATTACCATATTCAGACATAATCTTATGAAATCTAGGCCTAATTTTATTGTACGTGTTTAAATTAGCTGAAGATTAAAGCATGGTCATCATGGACACAGGTTTAGACTTCGTCAGTGAATTTTAGATTTGTCCAAAAAGAGTCGAATATCCCACATTATTTACATTGTCGGATCCAAACGCCCCCTCTCGCCCTTTTTAACTTCAAACATTTTTATCACACAAAATGTTCCAAAGAGAACAGTAGCAAAACAGCACTAAATTGACATGAAAAAGTATCTCTGAGAATATTTACTTTTTAAATTTTGTTTTTCTTTGAGAAAGCTCGGCTTAAATATACTCTTTTTATAACTTTGCCTTTACAAAATCCTGGACCCTCCCTTGATTTATACTGATGATTCTTCGACCCCCGTTCAAAATTCTACCCGACGGACCAGCTTGTGTATTGTAGTAAATGTACATAATGTCTAATCTAATGTTTAGAGTATTAATTGTTTTTAGTGCTCACTGTGTGTAATGCATATGTTGAGTAGTATTAGGTATATCGCTATACTAATGTAATGAGCTATTTACTCCTATGTTAAGGCTGTAATATTCAAAGAAAAAATATTTTCCTACAGTATTTAATAAATTTTCAGAATATACTATTAATTAAACTCTTTCTTGCCATGTGCATAACGTGTTATGATGCTAGCGTGGCGCTTTTTAATGTATATGTATATGCTTTTGTCAATTTTTTTCATATTACGTCACCGATGTAATTATTGACTGACATTCCATTTCAGTACAAAAATATCAAACAACATTTATTCATTTATCAAAACATTTGTTCCTGTTATTCCATCGCAAGCCACAAAAAAAAAAAAAAGTATTTAAAAGACGGAAAGACTGACAAGACACTTTTATACGGTTATTAAAAATAAAAATAAAATTAATGTATTTCTCTTTGATATATAAATTGAAAAACATTGAGCAATAGTGCTAAGGCATAAGATCGCAGGAGCGATATTTTGTTGCACCGGGAACTATTCGGCCGGTTTCACAAATCACAGCCTGACGACACGTCTACTGAGACATTACGAAAATAGCCACGATAATAATCGACTAACAAGACAGACATTACGATTTCATTAGCAGCTTTGCAATAGGTTATTCTCGTGGCTATTATCGTACGAGGCACTCATACCGTGTAGCGCCGCCTTAACTCTAATTTTCAGTGTTTTTTATAGGACAGATTTAGCCGTAACAAATACTGTAAAGGTTATTTACAAAGGTTATCTACAAGCTTGAAGTTTTTCAATTTTAACATTATTAGTATTATTTACACATCATGTGCTATGTACTAGCATGCGGATAGTAAAATATAAATATAAGGGGAATGTCCGAGTAACTCTCCATTCCTGAAAAATAATAGAGACTCGGCCCTGTCGGGCCTCGTCCCATTATTTTTCAGGAATGGAAATTTATGAGGATTTTCCCCTACTTAAAATACACCAATAAATAATGACGTTTTGTGTATCTATCTATCTATATATATATATATATATATATATATATATATTATATATATATATATATATATTTTATATTATATTACTCTTAGTAATGGAGAATTATGGAATCATCGCTCCATTACTGACAAATAATGGAGCTTTGAGACAATACAGTGACGTCACATGTGTATTTTAACTAGTTTTATTGGCTAGCGATGGTGTAACATGAAATCATGCTGCGGGCCATCTCTCCTCACGTTCATTATATTTCATATTTTACATTATAAACTTAGATTATCATAATTCATAAATTAAATATTCACATTTTATATATTTAAATACTTTCTTGCACAATAACTTACGAGTAAAATATAAAATTCTGACTGATAATCTATTTCCATGTGTTGTTACTAGAGGTGTATATATTTCATATGCCCATAGTTATGTACATTTTGTGTATATACTTAACCGTAGTACACGTATATTAGAACTTTACATTGTTATGTTTGTATTGTGTAATAAGATGTTTATTGTATATTGTTATTGTGCTTGTCAGTAATTCTGCAGCCTGGAAATATAAATAATATTATTTACATTTATTCCATTAAATTTAACCGAAACGTCCTCAGCCAGTCGGCTCACACTGATTGGTCACATTGTTTGTGGGTTTCTTCTCTGTATATAAATGCTTATAAATGATATATTTTCTCATGTTAACTTATGTCAACGGACATTGTTTTTGGTTGTTCTGGTTATTTGGCAAAGTCTTTATGGTGGTGTAAAGATACAGTATAAGAAAAACATAAATAAGATTTTTTTTAAATACTTCTTATACGTACTCAAAGCACATTTTGAAACTAATCTTAAAAAGACTATATTCTATAAACTGACAGTGATGAATAGTTTCTGTGTATTGACAAGCTGTTAAAACAATTGTATCTCGATCTCTCAACAAAGCGGTTCTCTGAATGTTAGATCCATTATGTTTTTGCCATTCTAACCAGTGTTTTTTATTACTAGTATATCAAACGCTGTGGTATGTGTTGCCGTGACTTTGGGAAAGTAAATATGAAAGACCATTTGTTGCTGCTCATAAATAGTAGTCTGTGTGGTGATATCGGGTTTCTTCTTGTATATTATAGTCTATACCTCACTATAACCATTACCTTAAAGTTACAGTTTGTTTTATTTAAGGACACCACTAGAGTAGACTTCTTTATTAATCATCGGCAATTAGATGTCAAACATTTGGTAATTCTGACATTAGTGTTAAAGAAAACACGACCATAGTTTGACACCCAACAGCCGATGTATTTTTCGTGTAGGGGTGTCGTTAAATATCTATTCTATAATTATATTTTATTCTATTCTATTCTAAAGGAAACACTCTACATCTTTATATTTAATTTAGCAGCAAGGGATCTTTTTGTGCACTTTCCCAAACAGGACAGCACATGCCACGACCTTTGATATACCAGTCGTAGGACACGGGTTGTGACGGGGGGAACCCAATGAGAGAATGGGTCGACCGAGATGGTTAAATCCTACATTAAAATAACCTCAGACGAACGCTCAACCCACTGAGCTGGATCCCGCTCTCAACCATTACCTTCGACATATAAGAAGTTCGAATTAAAACGTTTTATAGGATATGTCATTAAACTAACAATTCGTTGATGTCAACTACAGGCTTGCTGTTGATACTAAAATAAGGTTTTAATATACTACAACACAGATTCATTAAAAAATATATCGCATAACAATTCACGGTAGAATACCGGAGTTAAAGGGACAGACCCTAGTTTCAACCCGTGAAAATTAACACTAAGTGTGTTTAATCTACAAACCTGTAAGACGTCTGGATAAAGTTACAATTGAATGAAACACGAGTCTGTGACTTTGAAATGTGAAATACACTTTAAAAATAGACTAAAACTCGACTGTTACTTCTCAGACGTGCATTTTTAAAAATATGAGAAATGCATTTTATGATATTAAAAAAACCCAGGATGACCAAAAACACTTCGAATGTACGAAACTTAATAATCTAAACCATAAAATCTAAGTAAAGTATTATTTCAGTTATCAAAAACGGCTCTAATAGTAAACAATATGCTTTAGTGTCCCTTTAAAAAACAGAATAATATAAAAATAAAAGGTGGGTGTCAAAAGTATAGTAAATTGTTACTAAACTCTATATTAGTTTCTGTGTACGAGAAATAAGAAAGTGGATAGAAGTAAAAAAAAAAAAAAATTTAAGTTGAAGAATAAAGCAGTTTGTAGAGGACATACGGACAAAACAAAACATCATTGTTTCCATGTTCTGCGTTTGTGTGAAGAAGAATAAATACATCATTTTAATCACATTAAAGACACCAATCACAAAGTCATCAAATGTATGACTGCATATCATGATCGCATCACACTGATATGTCAAATCATCGTAAGAAAATATATAAACAAAATCGTGGAAACATTAGTGACCAGTATACATGCATATTCAAATATTTAAAAAAAGTATGGTTCTGTCTGTGGGAAAGTGCATATTATAACAATATCATTTGCTGCTATATCGCCAGCTAGGCTCTCTCTCTCTCTCTCTCTCTCTCTCTCTCTCTCTCTCTCTCTCTCTCTCTCTCTCTCTCTCTCTCTCTCTCTCTCTCTCTCTCTCCCATGTGTCAAAATAAATACTTTAGACACTAAATAGCCGTAGCTTAAAATGTGCAAACATTCCTTTCCTTTACTATTTCACAGCCGATAGTCGTTATCACAGTTCATTTTGAAAATGACAATGCAACACGTGTCTACTGCAAGGTGCACCATTAGCAAACATTTGAATATTAAATTATATTGTAAACTGTGTATTATCGGTGAGTTTTATCCAAAAACAAATCTGTTGATTATTATAATCACATCCACATTATATATTTGTCTCAGGGATATTTATTACAGTGACTAGAAAAAATATATATGGCATGTCACGTTATAATGGCTTTGAAAACAGTATTTACGCTTTTGAAACTAGGGATGTAGGAAAGTAGTTCTTTGGCGGATTCAGTTCAAATTCCCCTCTATTTTTATACCATTTGGATTCATTTCAGTAACTGCAACCAGAAAAACAAACATATTTTCCATCAGTCTATGAAAGGTATAAATAAATAAATAAATAAATAAATATTCAAAACATATTTAAAAAAACACACAAAAAAAACATAGTGTCAAGCTATCACATACATGACATACTATATACAAAGGTGATACTAATAATATATAACATGTATTGTCATAGTAAACAATATACCTTATACCAACATCAACAATAATAACAACAACAACAACAACAACAATAATAATAATAATCACGTCAAATGTATAAAATATAAGTATACTACAATAAATGTCTATGTGTTTGTGAGAAAAACGATGTTAGTTACGGATTTCCTTGTCTGTTGTCCTTGTTCATTTTGTTCATGTCTGTGTGGTAACAAATTTAGTTTTTATTGGTTTAAAATCAATGTACTCTACAAGGGTTGTACCACAGACGATCACATGGAGGGAAGTTGGGTGGGGGAAGTGTTGTTTTATCAGAATTCCGAAAATAAAATTACAGTCAAACGTCGTTATATCGATATCCGTTATCTCGTCGTCTCGGGGTATCTGGAGATTGGGAAATGGTCCTATGGCAAAATGTTCAGAAACAACTAGTATGCTTGTCTCGAACCATAGATATCTCGAATTGGTGGTTCGGTCCCTACAACATAGAGATATCGACGCTTAACTGTATAATATGTATTACCATCAGTAACCTGTGTTTTCCATTGAAATTGCGTATAATGAATTTCTATTCATTTATGAACACCTGGCCAGGACCCAATTTCACAAAACATCGTAAGCCTAGTTTTGTACTTAAACGTAAATCTATGACTAAACCACAAATTTTATTACTATTATAGTACAACAAATATAGTTAAAAGTGCACATATTTCATTTTCTTTTGTCCTCAAAATACTCCATCTTCTGTAATGATGTAAATACCTTCGTGAAATAGATGCCAAACACGTGTAAAGGTATGCCTGGTATAACTGCTTGTCGCAGACGTAAACGTACGATGTTGTGTTAAATAGACATCTGGTACTTATAAAACTTTTAGAGTATTAGACTCGATACTCTAATAGAGTCCAAGACACTAATGTCATGACAACGCCATACAAATTGTATGCGTGTGGCGTCATTAGAGATTGAGTCTGGACTCTAAATGTTTTATAAGCACGGACCCAGGCCTTTAAAAATACCATCAAATAAACCAAACGCAGATGCATAACACAAAGAAACTAATCAATGAAGGATATTTTGTGGAGCAGCCCTTGACAGTCGATTCATTATGAGCTGTTTGTTCTGTAACTAATATAAAAAGTTGGTATGTTATAACCAAACACAATTACACCTTAGCAAGAGTTATTGCAAGTTTTTGTCACGTCTATCACATTTTAGATTCTAAAATGTATCATTTAACGGAATACTTTAGTATTGCCGTTTTACTTTGTTAGTGATGTACATGAGAAATTGTTTGGATCTCTGTATCAAATTAAACTATTTCTTTCTCACATGACGTCTTTTTTCTTTCTTTCTTTTTCAATGCCTTGAATGAAGATGTCTACTACATAGTGACTATACTTCGAAGTGGTCATGATGGATGGTAAGAATGGTCAGTCGGGACGCTGATTCTTTTGAGGAGTCTGGGGTCAGTGCCACATTTATAAGGGGGCAATTGCCCCGGGCCCCTTGCCAGAGGGGACCCCCAGACTAAGCACTTTCTTTATAAAAAAAAAAATGTAATAATTGAAAATGTTTGTTAGTTTTTTTTTTTTTGGCATGTAATTTAATTTCTATGTTGAGGCCCCCCCCCCCCCCCATCCGAATCTGAAGTGCCCCCCCCCCACCCCCACCCAAGGTCTAAATCCGGCCCTGTCTGGGGTGTAGTCATTATGATTCCATTTCTCTTGTATTTTAGGAACATTTTATAGTCCAGGAATATTAGGTCAAAATTAGGGATTAATCCGGAAATACATTTTTTTGTAGAATATCATTAACAACATCATACCGAAAGACCCCAAGTTTTCCTGGTGTAAATGTATAATTAAAGTCCCGTAATCTGATTACGTTAGTAACCCATTTTCGTCTTCAACATTTGTGAGCTGTACTATATTGCATGCATATTTTATACATTTGCAATCTGATATACTAGTATTCCAATTGAATGATAATTATACGTATACGTGCGTGCGTTGAGTCGAAAATTTAATGCACTTACCAAGAGAGCGAGAGAATACAAAGACAGAGAGAGAAGACTGAGACAGAGAGACAGAGACAGAAACACAGAGAGAGAGACAGAGAGAGAGAGAGAGAGAGAGAGAGAGAGAGAGAGAGAGAGAGAGAGAGGGGGGGGAAGGAAGGAAATGTTTTATTTAACGACGCACTCAACACATTTTATTTACGGTTATATGGCGTCAGACATATGGTTAAATACCACACAGATATATAGAGAGGAAACCCGCTGTCGCCACTACTCTTTTCGATTAGCAGCAAGGGAGTTTTTATATGTACCATCCCACAGACAGGATATCACATACCACGGCCTTTAATATCCCAATGGGCTTACCGACGGGGATCGATCCCAGACCGACCGCGCATCAAGCGAGCGTTTTACTAGTGGGCTACGTCCCGCCCTGAGAGAGAGAGAGAGTAGAGAGAGAGAGAGAGAGAGAGAGAGAGAGAGAGAGAGAGAGAGAGAGAGAGAGAGAGAGAGACAGAGACAGACAGACAGACAGAAGATAGGCAGAAAATGGGAAGAGAAAGACGGGGAAAATATAACTCGGATGAAGCAATCCACGCCACACGTTCTGTATATAACACAGACCCGACCCGACAATGAGCGCCATAATATCAATTACTGTTAAAGTTTGTTTTGTTTAACACCACTAGAACACATAGATTTTTTAATCATCGGCTATTGGATAAATCGTGTGGCTAATTTTTGGCAAGCTTCCACCAGAGAATGTAACAGCGTCATACTATCAATTACCGATCATGTGATACAGGTTTAGGGAATTCCAGTTACATTTATGACAGTAAGTCACTGGTCAACTGTAGGCAATTTTAAAACGTATTGTACAGGTAAGATATTTTGTTTCGTGGCATTATGTCACAGCATTTTATTGTTTTCAAACTTAATTGTAATTTGTACGGAAGTGACCACAAAATCTATTAAATGGTGTAATGTTAAACGAATAGCAAATCAATGCGGAAATATTTACAATCTATATATAGAAAACTTACGTTATTGTATGACCAGAAGCAGAATTACAACAGGTTTCTTAGCATTATTTTAATTGTAACTAATATATAAAAAGTAGAGAATCATTGAATTATATATAATGTTGTTTAGGGGTGGGGTGTTGTTGGCTGTTGGGGGATGGTGGTACTTTTTAATTAAATAGAATACGAATGACGAAGCAACCCATATTGGCCAACCCACACTATGTATGTAGTGTGATGATTTTATAAAATTTAATACAGCTTTTTTTTAAATGTTTGATTTGGGCGCCATGGCCCTCATGCCCTCCCCCCCCCCCCCCCCACCTCCCCAAACATATTAAGTAAACTGTAAGATGTTAAAGAACAATATATATCAATATTACGCAATCTCTGTCTGCCAAACGGTAGTTAAAGAGTCCCGCTCTGATACAACAATCCTATGTTTGATATAAAATACCTTTAGACCTACATCGATCATTTTCGACATCAAAGGCCGTGGTATGTACTGTTCCGCAGGGACTGGTAGGCAGCTTTACAGGACTTCAGCATGTCTATATGCATGGTTATTGGCTGGAATGAGATATAGCCCAACGTGCTCACCGACGGGCATCTATCCTAGACTGACGGCGCATCAGACCAGCTCTTTACCACTGGGCTACGGCCCGCCCCATGGACTTGAGGTGCAGTAAAGGTATTCTGTCTGAAGCATGTGTATGTAAAAGACCCTTTGCCACTTTACCGTTACGAGCAGTCTATATGGTGGTAGCGGGTTTCCTCTCTTTCCCTCAATCGACCAGATGTTGAAATAACTATATTAACTATGTTAGACACCAAATAGCCGTAGTCTGAAATGCACTGCAAGGTGTCGGTGTATAAATACAGGGCCGTACCCTGATCAAAATGGAGGGGGAGGGGGGGGGGGGGCACTACTTTTTATAAACAAATGAAACACTATACAAATTAAACCCTGAGATGTGTATGCTATTTTCTGGAGTAAAACAAAAGGGTGAGATTCTCAGGGCGCAAGACCAGGACAAGCAAATTAAGTAAACGGTAAGATGTTAAAGAACAGGACAAGCATATTAAGTAAATGGTAAGATGTTAAAGAAAAGGACAAGCATATTAAGTAAACTGTAAGATGTTAAAGAACAGGACAAGCATATTAAGTAAACTGTAAGATGTTAATGAACAGGACGTGCATATTAAGTAAACTGTAAAGTGTTAAAGAGCAGGACAAACATATTAAGTAAACTAAGATGTTAAAGAGTAGGACAAGCATATTAAATAAACGGTAAGATGTTAAAGAACAGGACAAGCATATTAAGTAAACGGTAAGATGTTAAAGAACAGGAAAAGCATATTAAGTAAACTGTAAGATGTTAAAGAACAGGACAAGCATATTAAGTAAACTGTAAGATGTTAATGAACAGGACAAGCATATTAAGTAAACGGTAAGATGTTAAAGAACAGGACAAGCATATTAAGTAAACTGTAAGATGTTAAAGAACAGGACAAGCATATTAAGTAAACTGTAAGATGTTAATGAACAGGACAAGCATATTAAGTAAACTGTAAAGTGTTAAAGAACAGGACAAGCATATTAAGTAAACTGTAAGATGTTAAAGAACAGGACAAGCATATTAAGTAAACTGTAAGATGTTAATGAACAGGACAAGCATATTAAGTAAACTGTAAAGTGTTAAAGAACAGGACAAGCATATTAAGTAAACTGTAAAGATGTTAAAGAACAGGACAAGTATATTAAGTAAACGGTAAGATGATAAAGCAGGACAGGACAACCATATTAAGTAAACTGCAAGATGTTAAAGAACAGGACAACCATATTAAGTAAACTGTAAGATGTTAATGAACAGGACAAGCATATTAAGTAAACTGTAAGATGTTAAAGAACAGGACAAGCTTATTAAGTAAACTGTAAAGTGTTAATGAACAGGACAAGCATATTAAGTAAACTGTAAGATGTTAAAGAGCAGGACAAACATATTAAGTAAACTGTAAAATGTTAAAGATGTTATTTTCTGTTCTACAGCTACTGGTCATCTACAAACAGTGCACTAAAGGCTGGCTGAGCTTTTGGAAACAGGAGGTAAAAAAAAGCTTTCAGGACAAATATTAGGTGGTGGATCAGGCAAACAGTTTGAGCTGTTGATTTAAAGCCACGAGGGAAGGATGTGTGTCGATGTCTTTTACGCAAAGTGTGACAATAAAGGCCCTACTGTATAAAATATATATATATATATATATATATATAATATATATATATATATATTATATGTATATATATATATTGATATATATATTGATATATATTATATATATATATATATATATATATATATTGATATATATTGTGACGACCGAGCGTCTGAATGTTTTGTGAATGGCTGGTAATAAACTCCCAAATAACTATACAAGGCAAAGATGACACAACAAATTTGTAAAGTTCAATCATTTATTATGTAACAACAAGCGTAAATAGTTTTCCAACAGTCTCAATAAAATGCTTCTTGCACTTCACTATCTTATTTGTATATCAATCAGATCAACAAGCACTTTCAAGTCATACACATTGACCAATATGTCATTAAATGTTACTAAAAACTAACACTGACTCAGCTATATGTATTCATTAAGGTAAGTAATATACAGGTTACCTATATTATCATTAAACTACATTATGCAACTACACAACTATTTCCATTATAACTAAATTTCTATTTACGTATACTCTAACTTCAGATGTGCTAGTTTAATATATTGCTTTATCGTCCATACTACAGTTCACTACACTATCTCTAATACTCTCTCTCTCTCACTACTTCCTACTACTTCAGTACTATATTTCTCTACTCGGAGTGGCACTACATCACTCTCTGTCACTTCAATACTATAATAACTATACAGGGTGGCACTACATCACCCTCAACTACTATTTAAACACTATAAACTCAATAATGAACTACTTCACTTTTCACTACTTCAGCAATATTTTAAACTACACTTTAACTTCTAGTTCAATACTTCTCACTCTTCACTACTTCTATTCTATATTCTCATATACACAGTGTGAACTACCTCACTTTTCACTTCCGTAATATTAAGCTACACTTGAACTTCTATTTCAGCATTCTAACTCAATAGACTACATATTCTTATCTCAGAATAATATCACTTATGTCCAAGACACTTTATCTCAATGCTAACTTTTCACAGTAAATACCATAGCACTTCTGGGCTCTCAGTTTATGATTGCAGGCTATTAACCTATATCTAAATAGCCAAATATAATTATCACGGTCAACTCGGCCATTACCGCCATTTGCAAATGCGTGAACATATAAACATGATTTGTTAAACACTCAGAAGTGGCAAGAAACTTCGTGCCACGTCATGACATCATTGGAATATGAATTTGGAATGTACACAAGTAATAATTACATCATTTAAAAGGATCGACATTCGCCCAAACGTAATAAAATGGACATAAAAGACTTTCGTAAGTTGGCGGTTGGTAATGGTCTCATACCGGAGTTATGTGAGCGCCAGTTTACAATTATGACTTATGAATATACTGGGTTTCTCACAATATATATATAATAAGATGTTAAAGAACAGGATAAGCATATTAAGTAAACTGTAAGATGTTAAAGAACAGGACAAGCATATTAAGTAAACTGTAAAGTGTTAAAGAGCAGGACAAGCATATTAAGTAAACTGTAAGATGTTAATGAAGAGGACAAGCATATTAAGTAAACTGTAAAGTGTTAAAGAACAGGACAAGCATATTAAGTAAGCTGTAAGATGTTAATGAACAGGACAACCATATTAAGTAAACTGTAAAGTGTTAAAGAGCAGGACAAACATATTAAGTAAACTAAGATGTTAAAGAGTAGGACAAGCATATTAAATAAACGGTAAGATGTTAAAGAACAGGACAAGCATATTAAGTAAACGGTAAGATGTTAATCAACAGGTCAACCATATTAAGTAAACTGTTAAGTGTTAAAGAACAGGATAAGCATATTAAGTAAACTGTAAGATGTTAGAGAGCAGGACAAACATATTAAGTAAACTAAGATGTTAAAGAGCAGGACAAACATATTAAGTAAACAGTACGATGTTAAAGAGCATGACAAACATTTTAAGTAAACTAAGATGTTAAAGAGAAGGACAAGCATATTAAGTAAACGGTAAGATGTTAAAGAGCAGGACAAGCATATTAAGTAAACGGTAAGATGTTAAAGAACAGGACAAGCATATTAAGTAAACTATAAGATGTTAATGAACAGGACAAGCATATTAAGTAAACTGTAAAGTGTTAAAGAGCAGGACAAACATATTAAGTAAACTAAGATGTTAAAGAGTAGGACAAGCATATTAAATAAACGGTAAGATGTTAAAGAACAGGACAAGCATATTAAGTAAACGGTAAGATGTTAAAGAACAGGAAAAGCATATTAAGTAAACTGTAAGATGTTAAAGAACAGGACAAACATATTAAGTAAACTGTAAGATGTTAATGAACAGGACAAGCATATTAAGTAAACGGTAAGATGTTAAAGAACAGGACAAGCATATTAAGTAAACTGTAAGATGTTAATGAACAGGACAAGCATATTAAGTAAACTGTAAGATGTTAATGAACAGGACAAGCATATTAAGTAAACTGTAAAGTGTTAAAGAACAGGACAAGCATATTAAGTAAACTGTAAGATGTTAAAGAACAGGACAAGCATATTAAGTAAACTGTAAGATGTCAATGAACAGGACAAGCATATTAAGTAAACTGTAAAGTGTTAAAGAACAGGACAAGCATATTAAGTAAACTGTAAGATGTTAAAGAACAGGACAAGCATATTAAGTAAACGGTAAGATGATAAAGAACAGGACAACCATATTAAATAAACTGTAAGATGTTAAAGAACAGGACAACCATATTAAGTAAACTGTAAGATGTTAATGAACAGGACAAGCATATTAAGTAAACTGTAAAGTGTTAAAGAACAGGACAAGCATATTAAGTAAACTGTAAAGTGTTAATGAACAGGACAAGCATATTAAGTAAACTGTAAGATGTTAAAGAGCAGGACAAACATATTAAGTAAACTGTAAAATGTTAAAGATGTTATTTTCTTCTACAGCTACTGGTCATCTACAAACACTGCACTAAAGGATGGCTGAGCTTTTGGAAACAGGAGGTAAAAAATAGCTTTCTAAATGGATAGGTGGTGGATCAGGCAAACAGTTTGAGCTGTTGTTTAAAGCCACGAGGGAAGGATGTGCTGTCGATGTCTTTTACGCAAAGTGTGACAATAAAGGCCCTACTGTATAATAATATATATATATATATATATATATATATATATATATATATATATATATATATATATTGATATATATTGTGACAACCGAGCGTCTGAATGTTTTGTGAATGGCTGGTAATAAACTCCCAAATAACTATACAAGGCAAAGATGACACAACAAATTTGTAAAGTTCAATCATTTATTATGTAACAACAAGCGTAAATAGTTTTCCAACAGTCTCAATAAAATGCTTCTTGCACTTCACTATCTTATTTGTATATCAATCAGATCAACAAGCACTTTCAAGTCATACACATTGACCAATATGTCATTAAATGTTACTAAAAACTAACACTGACTCAGCTATATGTATTCATTAAGGTAAGTAATATACAGGTTACCTATATTATCATTAAACTACATTATGCAACTACACAACTATTTCCATTATAACTAAATTTCTATTTACGTATACTCTAACTTCAGATGTGCTAGTTTAATATATTGCTTTATCGTCCATACTACAGTTCACTACACTATCTCTAATACTCTCTCTCTCTCTCACTACTTCCTACTACTTCAGTACTATATTTCTCTACTCGGAGTGGCACTACATCACTCTCTGTCACTTCAGTACTATAATAACTATACAGGGTGGCACTACATCACCCTCAACTACTATTTAAACACTATAAACTCAATAATGAACTACCTCTCTTTTCACTACTTCAGCAATATTTTAAACTACACTTTAACTTCTAGTTCAATACTTCTCACTCTTCACTACTTCTATTCTATATTCTCATATACACAGTGTGAACTACCTCACTTTTCACTTCCGTAATATTAAGCTACACTTGAACTTCTATTTCAGCATTCTAACTCAATAGACTACATATTCTTATCTCAGAATAATATCACTTATGTCCAAGACACTTTATCTCAATGCTAACTTTTCACAGTAAATACCATAGCACTTCTGGGCTCTCAGTTTATGATTGCAGGCTATTAACCTATATCTAAATAATAAATCTCTAATTAATTATTATTGCCAAATATAATTATCACGGTCAACTCGGCCATTACCGCCATTTGCAAATGCGTGAACATATAAACATGATTTGTTAAACACTCAGAAGTGGCAAGAAACTTCGTGCCACGTCATGACATCATTGGAATATGAATTTGGAATGTACACAAGTAATAATTACATCATTTAAAGGATCGACATTCGCCCAAACGTAATAAAATGGACATAAAAGACTTCGTAAGTTGGCGGTTGGTAATGGTCTCATACCGGAGTTATGTGAGCGCCAGTTTACAATTATGAAAAAAAACGTAATTCACAACAGTATTACTTATGAATATACTGGGTTCTCACAATATATATATATATATATATATATATATATATATATATATATATATATATGCATATGTATTTTAAATATGTCAGTGGGCCCATTGGGCTATTTCTCGTTCCAGCTAGTGCATCATGACTGGTATATCAAAGGCCGTGGTATGTGCTATTCTGTCTGTGGGATGGTACAAAAGATCTCTTGTGACTAATGAAAAAATATAGCGGGTTTTCTCTCTAAGACTAAAAATTACAATGTTTGACATTCAATAACCGATGATTAATAAATCAGTGTGCTCTAGTGGTGTCGTTAAACAAAACAAACTTTAACTTTTTATATTTCAAATACTGATTTAATATTTTGCACAATATGCAATATTTTGTCGGTATAGTATTATATCATTATTTGTTTAGACCCTAACGTTGGTAATTCGTCTAATAGCCCTTGGTTAACAACAAAAGGCACTCGGGTTTCTTTAAACAATCATTTCTTGTTGTTTTAGAAGAGACGTTGGGGAAGCCGTGGCGTGTAGTTCCTGAGCTCGGAGTAAAGGTGAGGCTTCTGAACTCTAAATACAATGATGGTAAAATGCTTTTAACTATTCTCAGAACTTCAACCGATCGGCATTCTTCGGCATCTAACGTTGGTAAGTTTCACTGGAGCGAGCAAAACTAAAACGCAGCGAATACATTGGAAAACTAGTTAAGATAATTTACTTTATGAACCACAATGAATTAGTCTTCATTTTAATTTACAAAGATAGTGTTTTACGTTTGCTGCTATTGCAATATGTGTGTGACTAACCCATTGGGCTATTTCTCATTCCAGCCAGTGCACCATAACTGGTATATCAAAGGCCGTGGTATGTGCTATCCTGTCTGTGGGATGGTGCATATAAAATACCCCTTGCTACTAATGGAACAATGTAGCGGGTTTCCTTTCTAAGACTATATGTTTGGCATCCAATAGCCGATGGTTAATACATCAATGTGCTTTAGTGGTGCCGTTAAACAAAACAAACGTTAACAGAGTCTTTTCAAACATTAAAACCTAGGATATATTATGATACATTAAAACCTAGGATATATTATGATACATTAAAACCTAGGATATATTATGATACATTAAAACCTAGGATATATTATGATACATTAAAACCTAGGATATATTATGATATATTAAAACCTAGGATATATTATGATATGTTAAAACCTAGGATATATTATGATATATTAAACACATTTCCAAGTTTGGAATATCAATTTGTTTGTTGTCGTCCTAATGTGTATAGTAGGACAAGCTAGATTTTATCTTCCAATAATAATATATAGAAAATAAAATGAAGTTTGAACGACAACAAACATTAGGATGATCAGAAACACGTTGAATATCCAGACACTGGTGTCATAAACAATGAAATGTATTTAATATGTAATGTTAGACGCTGAAAAGGCTCTTTTAATGAGAAATATCTAAATAATGACAGCAAATACAGGACAGCTCTTTTAACGGTAATAATAAGACAGTAATAAAGGTTGTTCTGTAAATCATCAATACTTGTCAACTAACCGAGTGTGTATTTTGTTTTCTGCTTAGACTCTGATGTCTGAGGTAGAGAAGTATTCCCCTGTGGATGCTGTGAGCATCGACTACGTGAACATCCTGCTGATAGGAGCTGTAGGAGCCGGCAAGTCGAGTTACTTCAACACCATCAACTCCATATTCCGTGGTCACGTGACGAGTCAGGCTTGCAGTGGCAGCGCCGAGCACAGTCTCACTACTGTGGTGACATATCTCATTTCTGTTATTTTTATTTTATTCCATTTTATTCATTTTACTGTTATGCTCTTTCAGTATGATAAAACAGACTTATCGGGTAAATCACAGCCATGTACCAAATGGCTGGGTGTAATCAAATAATTCCTTATAACTATATGATACAATCAGTAGCGTAGCGTGGGCGGGGCCACCGGGGCGGTTGCCCCGAGCGCAAAATTAAGGACTGGTGGAAGGGACTCGGGGAGTGCTAACGGTCGACTTGTTAGGGGGCGCAATACTTGCCTTGCCCCGGGAGGTGGCAACCCACGCTACGCCACTGGATACAATAAAAAAAAATCGTTAAAATCACAATCGCAAGTAGGACTATTATAAATATTAATAATGACAAGGCTGACATTTATGTGTGTAATCGAATGTTTTCGTTTGGTATCATCAGTATTTATACTACTTCGACTAGTTTCGTTTGTTATCATCAGTATTTATACTACTTCGACTAGTTTCGTTTGAATGGATTCTCATGATGAACGCCTGATGTACTGGTAAGTCTAAGGCCGCTTGCATATGTGATATATGTTGAGCAAACGTTAGTTCATTATAAATCCAAACTTTAAATACTCTTTTGTTATAAAAATCTCAATTAGTACATATGATATCATGTCACTACTTTCGGCAATGCTTAGAAAACAAAATAGATTGTTTCAATTATTTTCTTTGTTTAAAATTAATAAAATAAGTGTTTACGTTATTTGTTAATGATGAATCAGTAAATGCTAGTAATTGTTAAGGGTGTATACTACCAAATCAAATCCCATAGACGACAAAAAAACATATGTGGCTAAACCCCTACCTGTAGCGTATCAATCGACATAAATGCCACGGATATAAAAAAAAACTACAACCCCTCACCCTTAAAGTGAATCAGAAAAAAATGGGAGTTAAGCTGCTCATTTCAGAGATAACGGGTAGCGTCTATGACTACCCTAGTTCTACACACAAACATTCCACAGGTGCCACATACATGATTCAAGCACACGACTATTTGACACAGTGGTACTAGATGAATTAAATTTGCATACATTTTTTGTCCAAATGAAACTAATTTTTTTACAACCAACACACTGATATTTATCACAAATCACAGGACTTGTGGTGTTAACTTCTCTCTATCAAAAGTTCGGTGCACCTCGAACCATGACCCAGCCGGAAATTATTTGGTTTAGTACTACCTTTAAGGTTGTTATGGTGACGATTTGGGTTGCAATCCGTCAAGAAAATCCATGACTCGGTAGTGTAGTGCAGTGCAGAAATATAGATTTTGAGAAGCCGGATCCGTGTAAACAAGAGAAAATCAGCCCAGTCGTTATGGTTGATATAGTGGTGTGGACGGGCCTCGCTCCGGCGGGTACGGGATCGTAATAATGTAAAACAGAGTAAAGCCTAGAAAATAGTTGTAGGGGCCGACCCCACTTCCTACTTCTTGTTAAAGTGATGCATGGACAGGCTGGGACATGTAGCGACTAAACGTGAACAACCGTGGTGTCATACGAGTCACTGAACAAGCCAAATGTGAACAACCGTGGTGTCATACGAGTCACTGTACAAGTCATTTAAAATCACCCAGAAAAATGACATGGATGAAAAACAATCTCCCCTTGTGGTGTAGGCTGTTAAAACGAGAAGCGTCTTAGCGTTCAATCAGTCCCAGTGGCCGCATACATCTCAGGCCGGGTTCAGTAGAAAAGTCACTTTCGTTGACAAAAACGACAAATTGGAGGACCAAGTTGAGCACTCGAAAGCACGTGCTTTGCCACAGGCGAAACACACGTCTTTCCGCGGCGAGCTGCAGATTTTTAAAGACTTTTTTAAGAATAGAATACCCCAGCACGAAAAATACATCGGCTATTGGGTATGGTAAATGCAAAACTTAAGTGATTAAAGACTTTTTAAGATCGACTTTCATTGAACAATAGGGCTCAAACCTCCGTCCAATAGAGAATGGTACATTACTTGACTTGACTTAGGGTTTGTATGTGCACTTTCAGAGCAAGCTGTTGAAGAGTTTGGCAGAAAGAGGATGTAGGAAGAAGGTGGGATATCCCGCACTGGCATGTGCAATGGTGGTCCATTTATGACGTGGATTTAGTGTCCGTCGTATTACCGTGGAGCAGCCTAATCAAATGGTTGTTTTTAAAATGATCTCTCCACGAGTGTGATACCAAATATCTCACACATTGTTCTCTCCAATGAGTGTGAGCGAAATCATTATCATTAACAGTTTTGCACTGGTGTTTAAGCTTTGTTTCTTATTTGTAACATCTTCTAATTTCAAGTATCGAGTGTACAAGATTCGCTCTCAGGAAACTGGTTTTCCACTCAAGTTTCGACTGTGTGACACGCGAGGTCTCGAGGAAGAGCAGGGAATTGAATCAGCAGATATGTTGGCCATACTTGATGGTCACCTTCCGGACCGCTATCAGGTTAGTGCATAGTAATAAACATGGGCGTCGAACCTCAAACTAAAACTCGGGGCGTATTTTTACGTTTTGCGACTGATTATGGCCAAAATCTTCAACAACCGGAAGTAGTTTCTTGTCAACTGGGATCGATAACACCATTTCATGAACAATTTGCTATTTCCTACACATGTAGGAATTTATGGTGTGAACCTTTTGTGCGAACTGGTCGAGAATTGTAGAAGTGGTTTTTAATGCAAATGACCATCATCACCCATGCGCCGTAAAAGACATATTGTAAGGTAACTATGTTGTCATGTAATAGCAAAATAATATTTTGTGGGAACAAATATAACCTTCAACAAGAACATATATCTCTTGTAGAAACAAGATGATGAATCGGTTCAGTCGGACTCAATCTACTACCTCATTCATTGATTTGCCATTGCAGAAAACAGAATGTTAATCAAGTGAATTCCGTTGTGGATGGGGGGGAGAGAGAACGTAGTCCAGTGGTAAAGCGTTCGTTTGATGCGCGGTCGGTCTGGGATCGATCCCTGTCGTTGGGCTCATTGGGCGATTTATTGTTCCAGCCAGTTCATCACGACTGGCATATCAAAGGCCGTGGTGTGTACAACCCTGTCTGTGGGATGGTGCATATAAAAGATCCTTTGCTGTTAATCGAAAAGAGTAAGTGGCGACAGCGGGTTTGCTCTCCAAATATCTGTGTGGTCCTTAACCATATGTCCGACGCCATATAACTGTAAATAAAATGTGTTGAATGCGTCGTTAAATAAAACATTTTCTTCCATTGTGGATATTAGTATGAACCTAAACATAGATTATTGTGCCACAGACTCCAGTCCAAAATGTCATTTTCGCTATAATCACTGTTATTTGTTTTTATATGAATATATTTATTTACGTTCAACCATGAAGCGTTTATTAATGTTATATGTATTATACTGGTAGCAAGATGGGGTTTTGTTTACCATATTTATTTAATGACAAAATATTATTTGTTCTGCTGAGCATTCGGTTATATATTTATATTTATTTACGTTCAACACTGAAGCGTTTACCAACAGTATTTTTGTTTTTATTTTAAGTACATGTATTTTTTTGGTGGCAAGTATGTTTTTACCATATTTATGTAATGACAATATGTTGTTTGGTCTTTTGAACAATGGTTAAGTTCTAGTTACACACGTTTTAAGTATATTTGGGGTTTTTTATGATTGGTAAATAATCCTTTGTTCTTTCTACAGTTCAATCCATCAATGCCAGTCAGCCCAGAAATAACAGGCTACAAGAAAAATCCAACTTTACAGGATAAAATCCATGTCATTGCATTTGTCATGGATGGATGCTCAGTGGATGTTTTTCCTGAAAAGATTCTGACAAACATTAAGGCGACACAGCAAAAGGCAAACCAGAGAGGTACTTTAGTTTAAAGGCGCTGATCCTAGTTACTATGCAG
Source organism: Gigantopelta aegis (assembly GCF_016097555.1). Taxonomy (NCBI): domain Eukaryota; kingdom Metazoa; phylum Mollusca; class Gastropoda; order Neomphalida; family Peltospiridae; genus Gigantopelta; species Gigantopelta aegis. The sequence continues at coordinate 87,693,839 of NC_054702.1, forward strand.
GGTAAAATACTGTTGGTCATTAAAGCTTTTTTACCGTTACATTACACATTGCTAATACATTTTTTAATGGAATTTTTTTTTTTGGTAGACCTGGTGCTTTTTTACCGTTACATTACACATTACTAATACACTTCTTGATGAAACGTTTACTTTTGATACACATGATGCTTGTTATAATGGCCCCAATAGCATTTTGTGCAAAACAAAATGTACATATCCCAGAAATTAGCGTCAGCGACTTTAATGTTATTTGTTAGTATTTAAGCTTAAAGTGGTGAGCACTGGACACTGATACTGAAGCCAGTCCTTTAAATCCAACTAAAGAATGGTATGTGCTTCCATTTTTTCTTTCTTTCTTTTCTTTTATTATTATTATTATTATTTGAAGTTGTTTATCACTTTTGCTTGTCGACCTTGTCGTGTTCCATGACTAGCATATCAAACCACTGTATGATATTTCTTGTATTAGTGCATGTGAAATACCCTTTCCTTATAGTCGACAGTAAAGATATGTGTACGGTGGTAGTGTGTTTGTTCTCTCATTCTTCATAACAAATGTTGCAAGTGATCAGTAGAACGTGTTTCACATAGCTCAGACAGACCTGCAGTATAGTCAAACTGGAGTTTGCATTAAATCATCACTGTATGTTGAACGTGGTTTAGCGACAAAACTTTATTAGTCTCTAAAAGCGGACATACTGGGCCTGTGTTTTGTCTCTCATATTATGCGTATAATTACATATGTTTACAATGCTTAAATGCTTGTATCTAAGAAAACATGTTTCAAAAACTTTTCATATAGGTTTTGCATTGAAAATTGTGAATTGGAAACAGAAACAGAAAGTCGCAAAAACGGGCTAGACAAACATATATATACTATAAGAGACTCTACCCTACACCTCTATACTTCTGTTCTGTGACAAGTAATAAAATAATCGATTTAGGACAATGAACTGACATTGGACTCGGAACTCAAATATAAGGGTGTTTGAAGTGAGAGAAATTAAGAATATAGTTGCATGTATTATATTATATATACTGAAAACGCTACTGGCATTGGTCATCTGATAGAAACATTTAAAGTAGACAGGGCAGTGAACGTAAAAGACAACCTCGGAAAACAATGCTTCTGGGTGATCGTAAACATTGTCTTCCTTTTCTGCCGGACACCGCCAACTACACTTGACCTTCGCTTCCCCATGACACGTTCAACACTGGCTGTCAATAGGGGAGTTTGTTAAGAGTTTGTAGAGTGTGTTTAAATTGCCTGGAACCACCATCAAACCCTCTCTCGGAAGTGGCCATATTAAGCTGACAGTAGACGATGATGTAGATTGACTTCAGTGATGATCACAAAAGAAATGCACGTGTCGATGTTCAATGGATTACGACTGTGGAGTTGGATGTGTAAAATATTTTGGGGGGGAAATGAGGTGCTTTCAGAGCATGAACAAAAGTGGTGGATAGCAAAATGAGAGAAAGGAGACAGAATAAAAATCAGTTGTCACATTGGGAATATACTTAATTATAAACAACATTAATCAAGATAATTTTTCTGTTTTACAACAGGTATCCCCCAAGTGGTTCTGCTCACCAAAGTGGACCGTGTGTGTCAGGAAGTGGAACAGGACCTGTCTCAGGTCTTCTACAGCCAGGCAGTTCAGGATCTTGTTGATGAGGTGTCACAGCTCCTGGGATTACCACGGGCTCACGTCCTGCCAGTCAAGAATTACGAGAGAGAGATGGAGTTGGACCAGGGTGTCGACATACCGGCATTGCTGAGTGTCAGACAGATGCTGAGATTCGCAGACGACTATCTCTACAACTTTGTTGATGAACGTTAAATGTGACACATAACACGGACGACTAGTTTTACTGATAAGGAAGCCATGTTTTCTCTTTGTGCAGTAGGGACATGTGCTGTGGCTGATTAATGATGTGATTACTTCTTAGTTGATATAGATCAACAAACAGTTGATAATATCATGTATATTATTTTAATGCATAAATTATATTTTCTAACATTATATATTTTAAGGTATCTTCTTACGCAATAATGAATACTATATTCAATATATTGTTGGGATTTGGTGAGTTTACAACATTCGCATTATAGAAATGGTACATCCATCGCTACGTCTAGAAGTAGAGCCATGTTTTGATCATAATAAGAGGAATGAATTTGCCATGTTTACAAATGTTATGCAGGCTGATTTCATGATATATTACTTCAATCGACCATTCATAGAGCATACAGATCATTATATGGATAAATTCATCGTATGGATTGTCATCACACAGCAATAAACCTACTACAAATATAAGAGTAGCCTATGTGGTAGCTGAGTGTATTTTTTTCTCTCGACCATGTTTCTGAATAACCCTATATTAGACACAAAAGTTGGATACAAATGTTATAAATAAAATTTCAAAGGCACAAACAAACGTTTTGGTGAGATTAAACCAAATCAAATATTTATTTTCGATGAATTATATAAAGAATATGGCATATCTGTAAACATAAATTTGTAAAGGTACAGAACAAATTGCTGTCCGACCAGTTATGGACCATACAGAATGAATGAATGTTTCACGACACCTCAGCACGAAAAATACATCGGCTATTGGGTGTCAAACTATGGTAATGCAAACAAATAAGGTGATGATCAACATCAATATAAAAATACTTCGGCTATTGGGTGTCAAACTATGGTAATGCAAACAAATAAGGTGATGATCAACATCAATATAAAAATACATCGGCTATTGGGTGTCAAACTATGGTAATGCAAACAAATAAGGTGATGATCAACATCAATATAAAAATTCAAGATTTAAATAAAAACAGTGTAAAGAACCGTGCAAAAATACAAATATCACAGATAGATACGGACTTTTACTCAAAATTTCAATGTGTGCTGTATTGGCCATTCTCAAAGAGAATGTTACACCCCTGCACCACGGTGAAAGAAAGAAATGTTTTATTTAACGACGCACTCAACACATTTTATTTACGGTTATATGGCGTCAGACATATGGTTACGGACCACACAGATTTTGAGAGGAAACCCGCTGTCGCCACTACATGGGCTACCCTTGCCGATTAGCAGCAAGGGATCTTTTATTTGCGCTTCCCACAGGCAGGATAGCACAAACCATGGCCATTGTTGAACCAGTTATGGATCACTGGTCGGTGCAAGTGGTTTGCACCTACCCATTGAGCCTTACGGAGCACTCACTCAGGGTTTGGAGTCGGTATCTGGATTAAAAATCCCATGCCTCGACTGGGATCCGAACCCAGTACCTACAAGCCTGTAGACCGATGGCCTAACCACGACGCCACCGAGGCCGGTGCACCACGGTGAGGTTACAGCCCGCGCAGGGGTGGACCATACAGATTGAAAACCGCTTCCAGTATTCAGTTTTTCTAGCTAGTGTTGTTGTTGTGGGGGGTTTTGGGGGGTAAATACAGTAATTACTAAACATATATCACAAACTTATGACCAATCCGCGGTTTCCTAGTCCAAACTGATGGTGTCCTGTGAAGACATTCATATATTTTTTAAGTAGTTGTAACTTATCCTTAGCATAGGTTTATAATTTCAGAGTTTAGTTGGGAGAGTATAGTTCAAACTTCACCTTGTGAAAAGTTTCAGACAGAAGGAACTCATTTGTTGATAATGTTGGCACACCTGAGCTCTGTCCTGGTTTGGGTGTTTTTATTAACTACGTTGCTAGTATTACTTATTTGTATAAGTAATTTAAAAAATCCAGTACACTTTTGTTTCACATGGCATGAAAGTCCCAATTAACGACGTTGCTTTTTCACAAATATTTTGACATTTTGTACTTTTAAAAAATGAAAAACAGGTTCGTGAGTTTATTCACACACCATCTCCTTTACATTATTAACTACAGAAGTAACTACAAAACCTTATTATCACCATCGATCTGCAAAAGGGATCATAAATCATATGTTTAATCCACACTTGTTTAAATTCCATTATGTGCCATGTGACTATTACATGCCCGATAAGGCATTAACTCCATTAAAAATGCTAAATGTCTAATAGTTTAAGGAAAAAATGGCATTGTTCCCATACATCAAAAGATAGTTTAATTTGTGATAGAACACTTGCATAATAGTCATTGGGTCATATGATCGATTAGTCCGAGTACTCCGACTGTAAGAGAGCTAAACAGACATTTGGACGGTTATGACGCTCTCGTTGTAATGAAAGTGTCATAACCGTCCAAATGTCCGTCTAGCTCTCTTACAGTCAGAGTAATCGGGCTAAGGATCAATCTGCCTAGGTAGAAACCATTGGAATATTCTTCTGGATTATCAAAGGTCATGGCATGTGCTACCTGTGGGAATAAATGCATATAAAAACTATGTTGTAGCATATTATATGCCAATAGCTGATGTCTTCCCTATTCAGACCAGGTGTTCCAATAACCATATTTTACAAACCCAGGAGCTGTCGAGTAAAGTTGCCTATGTGTCTAACAAATATCCATATCCTTTCGTTTACCCCCACGCTAGATGAGTTAAGACTGATGTGACTATTTCAAAAGAATTGAGAATCTTCAGTACCTTCAGATGGCAATGATAGAACATCTTGCAGTCTGCAAACCTTTCCCGTCAGCAGCACCTAATGTAATTGGAATTCATCTTGAAACCCAGAATCCCGTTGGCATATTGAGCATTATGATGTATAACTGCAAGTCATATGTTACCACAACTCTGAACCACAAGCATACATCGAATGAAGTCGAGGACTACAATAAGTGTGGGTGGGGGGGGGGGACATGTTTGCTGATTCACGACACATAATATATGACACATTAATCAACCTCTTGGAGGAACCAGACAACATCACTGAGAGGAATCTTTGAATATGTATTTTGCATATATATCAGTGTTGTTGACAAAATTGTTATAGTTAGTTGTACTAATGTTTAGAATTATAGACCATTTAATCTAGGCTTTTACTTGTTAAACTTGTTTATCAACATATGTTATTTCTACACATGATTGGGGCGAGACGTAGCCCAGTGGTAAAGCGCTCCAGCCAGTGCACCACGACTGGTACATCAAAGGCCGTGGTATGTGATATCCTGCCTATGGGATGGTGCATATAAAAGATCCCTTGCTGCTAATCGAAAAGAGTAGCCCATGAAGTGGCGACAGCGGGTTTCCTCCCTCAATATCTGTGTGATCTTTATTTCAAATCAGTTGGATAATTCTTGTCATGCTATTACCTATCAAGTTGCCTTGCTGGTTTTAAAGGTTGTCTATGATGTGTTCATTTGTCAATAATTTGGTGTAACGGAGTTAGCACGGCGACTTTGTCTTCGATATTGTGTTAAGTGAAAATTTTACAAAAATGTAGAAAGGTATGATGAAACTGATTGGTTTGGTGTCAGGACATATTTAATTTTTGGAAACACAAAACATACGTTACAAAGTGAAAAAAATATTTTAATGGTTGGAAACCAATTTGTCTCCTAGCTGGAAAATCACCCATATTAGTCTGTTTGCCAGGGCACTTAACCTTGCAGTTGGTACCCACAACTGTTCTCTGTGGTTTTTACATCTTTGAAAAGTGTTGAATGAGGATCCGAGAGTTGCAAACTTGGCACCCTTGAGCATTTTGAAATATTCAATAAGTCGGCCACGATGGATGCCAAACTACATAACTGGCAATATCTCTGATAATTTATTATCTATTGCGTAAGTGTTGATGTCTACGATGGTGTTTTATGGGTCAAGGAATTAATTTTGAACTACCGCCAGCTATTCAAGAGGTTGCCTTATCATGTAAATTAAAGATGGCCGCCACTATCTGGCCCGTAACCAGCATGTCAAGTGTGGGGGATCGACTTTGTATCAGACGGAACTAGTGTGGAGGGTGTAGCTCGGCGAGGCGAGCGCCGTAGTCGCGAAGCTTTTGACGAGGGGTATGAGGGTCCTCCGCCAGAAAATGTGGAAATATTGACCCTTCTTTGGCGCTATCTTGACGTGTTTTCTGCTGCTTTCAAAGAACTTTTAAGATCACGCTTTTTGGTTTCGTTAATAATATTTATTAGAATCACCCCGTGAAATAAACTGCAGACATCATAACCATTTATACTCCGTCCCACAAGGAACGCCTTTTTCCATACTACGAAATTTATTATAAGTTATTTATTTTTGAACCAAATTGTTTTCTAAATTACACATAAAAATTGTTGGGTTGGGTTTATTATTTTTGGGGGGGGGGGGGTTTGTTTGGGGGGGGGTGTTATATTCAAAATACTTTTACTTTTCTTCTTATGTCAAACCAAACTATTTACCAAAAAACAATTGTAGAAGGATGGGACAGACTAGGCCTATAGGGCCAATCCATTTCCAATCAACCATGAAGTGGCGACGGCGGGTTTCCTCCATCAATATCTGTGTGGTTCTTAACCATATGTCCGACGCCATATAACCGTAAATAAAATGTGTTGAGTGCGTCGTTAAATAAACCATTTCCTTTCCTATTAAATGCACTACACATCATCCTCATCCTCATCCACTAAAATAGATGACTCCTTGTGACGTCATTTGCACAGTGTTCTGTAATATAACCGCAGTTCGATGTACATGACAGCTTGGCAGAGTGAAAGCTGCAGGTGGTTTTGGAGCATGGAAACTATGACTTACAGCGACATCCAGCAAGCTACAAAGGGTTTTTATTCTTCTTCTTTGGGCGTTGGGATGGGGGAGCAAGAACGGTACTGCCATGAACAGGAACGAAGATGTTTGGTGGGGTTTTTCTTTAATTTCCTGCCAAAGTTGGTTCTGTCCCGGGTCAAGTCAAGGCCATAGTAGTTGCCCCCTCAGAAACAAAAATCCGAAAACAAATATAGAAACTTAAAGAAATGTCTCTTGTTAACCGTTTAAGGAGTTTTAGACTATGTACTACTGTAAATACTTGCAGATTGAGTTCAAGATTCAGCAACAAATTGACAGCTTCCCCATGCCGAATGGACAGAACACTGTATCACAGCCTAATAAAGAATGAATAGCCAACAAGTCAACATTTGTTCCTTAATTTCAAGGTAGTTGTCAGAGGCGGATCATTGGGGACCAGAGCCCCCCCCCCCCCCCCCCCACACACACTACATTTTGCGACAGTAATAATTTTATTATATACTAATTTTAATTTTTTTTATGATCCACCTCCAAACCTCCCCCAAAGTTCCCTTGTCATTCCGCCACATGTTATCCCCCCCCCCGCCCCCCAATGGATTTTCTGGATCCGCCACTGGTTGTCAATCACTATATCAGTGTTCGTCTTCATACATACGTGCTAAAAGGTCTGTAGAGCCAAATGAAGAAGACAAGAAGAACAAAAATCAGCCAAAATGTGAATGTGATTCCTCTGTGGTAGGAGCTCCAGAAGATAGTTGATTATATTTACGTCAGCCTCTTCCTGGTGATACACACAATTATATTCTATCAAATGCAGATGCAGATTTTGGGTATCAGTGTCATACTTGTTTTTAATACTTTTCATGATATCATATTTGACTGGTAGTAATGTAGTGTCTTTTAAGCTATATTTTCGAGGCACATATACCTTTGCGCGTCTTTGCGTCTCGTGACATTTTATTGAGTGCTTGTCATAGCTATCAAATATGACGTAGATAGCGTGCGACCTGGCAAATGATTCAACGAAGTTGCTAGTAAAGCACTCAAACAAAGACATTCCATTGATGGGTGGTTATCTAAAGCTCTTCTACAATAGCAAGACTACATAGTCACCTATGAGAATTGCACAGGGACTTCTAAGACTATGTAAATATTCCTTGAAATTGTACTTCAAAGGGACTCCTCGATGGATGGTCCAATGTAAATTGAGGACGGTATAAGGCCCCGAAAGAGCTATAGCAGTACTGTGTTTAACTTTCTGTAATGGCTGATTTCAAATTATCATTAACCATTCACTTTGTGTGTGAGCTCAACAGCCATGCAGAGTTCTCTGCAACTATTTGGTGTGTACACTTGAAGATAAAAAAATTATTACACCACAAGCTGATCAGTTGTTTATCATTACGAAGATGTCTGAATGTGAAATCCTTTTCCCAAATAATCTCAGCTGCTGATTTCCGGTTTTGACGAACTTCGTCATAGCTTGCAATATATCAATGGTAATGAAGGAGGTCAATAATTTCTCTTCATCTAAAGCGAAGATGAATTTTGACTGCAAGACCAAGTGTTGTTTGATTATATAATTTGGTGATCAGTGCCTGGATTGACCTAGTCAAAAGAGTGCGATTTGTTTGTAACAGACCCCTTCGATACCAAACGTGAAATGAAAATAAGAACACCGTCATTACATTTCTCTTCAGCTTTAACCACTGTGACTTCAACCATGTTATATGTCTTCACAGCCTTGGCTAGTTGTGTGATTGAGTCACTATCATTCACGTCCACTAGTTTTAATGTCTCAGGTGGATACTTTCAAACACAAATAATACTAGCACACCCATTTACAGAGGACAATCATACTATCACTAAAATTATCCTCTAACCTTTCAATCAGTTGAGCTCTTTATGGCCGATTGTTACCGCAGCCTTTTTAATATTTGTCGGTAATATCAGAACTACGTTGATCAAGGCTGGTAGTATCAGACGTACATGTGGAATCATAATGTATGTTGCGAAAGAAAATGCAGTACATATCATATAACTCCACCGAGTTGCATATTCTAGCAGGATCATCTTGCAGGGTATCTACAACATGCTGAAATACACTATCTGCCGGATCTATGTATTTGGTTCTTAAAGCAACCAAAGCTGCAACAATGTTTCGTTTTCTAGTAATTCCTATGTAGCAACCATAATGATACCGTGCATCTGCTGCAAGCAAGTCTAACACGGCTCCGTGGATTCGTCAACGAACTCCAGCTGCTACTCCATCACCCCTTTCATCACATATTTTGAGAAGATTCTCTTTTTTATCCAGTCGTACAAAAAATGTCCACAACTCTTTTCCAGCGATCTCGATGTTGGGGATCTATAGACAAACCCTCCTGATTACAAATTAGACAATGCTGTTGAAAATTAAATCAAACAAGTTCAGACCTCTTTGGTTATGGAGGCTCATTAAGTGCGCTTGAAGTATTTCTTAATGTGAAATGAGAGAGTGTATGTAGAAACACATGTCTTAAGGAATTTAATTTGTATAATTTTCTAGTCGGGTATTTTTTTCAGTTGTATGTGGTTCATCATTCCTAGTGATGTTGCAAGAAATTATTTTGTTGATTCTCTGTTATCTGTCAGTAATTAAATCAGCATTTTGTTTCACATTTAAAGAAGCATTCAGATGATTCCATGATGTATTAATTTCATACTAAAATTGACGTGGTTAATACTGTTTATATTTTGACCTCAGACCACATTAAATGACCGCTGTAAACATTTAGGTGTGATTGTAGTTATTTTAACCTATGTTTACGTCATCTCCATTTTTTATTTTGATTGATTGAAAATATATTTTATTACATAAACAACAAAAGGATTGGGCACAGGTTTGCCTACTTACTAGGCCCTTTTCTATATACATACAATATAATGGCAACAATTACATATTTAATAATAATAATAATAATAATAATAATACAATAGTACTGTATACATATAAAATTTGTATACAAATGTATTTCTATAACAATCAAATTAAAAAAGAGGGTATTATTTAAAACAGGATTTTGAAAGAAACAAGAAAAGAGACAAAGGGCATGTGAAATCAAACCATTTAATCAAAACGATGTGTTTATTTTAATAAATATTTGAACATAAATATATTTTTTTTAATATTAATACACCTTTAAAGTAGTTGGTTTAAAAATTATTGTTTCAGTTGATGATAAATATATAGCGTTATCGTTTCTTTGCTTTAGCTGCCATTCTAGCAGTCATCCTGAAACAAGAAGTTATAAAATATTTCTTTTAGAAAGTGAATGTGAGGACTGAATTCTTTGCACAATAGAACCTTGCATTTCAAGTATAAATTATTCTTTGGGTTAAAATAGAAAGTCAGATCCTGCTATGTTCTTACCCATGGCTTCATCATTTTCATGGTTATCTTCGATTTAAATGATATACAATATTTGACTTAGCAAAAGCTTCTCATAAATAGATCCCTCGGCCCATATAGCTCAGTCACTAACATAAATATATTTGCCTGGTCGATGTAAAATGGGATGCATTGTAATTTCCTTGTTCTGACTGCTGTAGTGGTGGCAATCTTGGAGTTAAATGATGTTGCAACTTAGAATAGTTCAAATGAATCCCTTGATCTTTAAAACACCGTCACAGATATCAACAGTTTTATCAGAAGTGATAAAATACCATACTTATTGCCAGTTTGGCTTTTGGGCAGCTATCTTAGACGCCATTTTGAATATTTTAAAATGCTCAAGGGTGCCGAGTTTGCACCCTTCGAATCCTCAATCATCACCTTCCAAAGATGCAAAAACCGCAAAGAACAGTTGTGGGTACCAAAATGCAAGATTCAGACAAAAATTAGTGTTTGGTAAACAGATTATACATATATGTATGTATGTATGTATGTATTTTTATATTTTGAATATCTCTATTGTATGTATGTCGGGTTTTGACTTAAACATACATATATTCAATGACGCACTGGCACAGGGGATATTAAAATCCTTTATTGCCTTCACAAATTTCCTCACGCCGTCACCGAGACCCGAACCTGTGGCACGCAATCGCCCGCAATTGTTGGGCCGGAACGCTACCAATCAGACCAACTACGTTCCACAAAAATAGAACGATCGTTAGTCGACCATATTCGTACCGGTCCAACAACCACGCGGTTCTAAGGCCCCATGGCTTGGCAATGTTTGACTTACATGCAGATGTGGACAGACCTGGCACTGGCTATATATGTATTTTTATATTTTGAATATCTCTATTGTATGTATGTCGGGTTTTGACTTAAACATACATATATTCAATGACGCACTCGCACAGGGGATATTAAAATCCTTTATTGCCTTCACAAATTTCCTCATGTCGTTACCGAGACCCGAACCTGTGGCACCCAATCGCCCGCAATTGTTGGGCCGGAACGCTACCAATCAGACCAACTACGTTCCACAAATATAAAGCCATCGTTAGTCGACCATAATCGTACCGGTTATCCAGAGTTTATTGAACTTGTAAATAAATATGATGTTTTATGTTTTGTTGAAACTAAAACAGATGACTGTGATCAAATAGAAATATCGGGTTTTCAGTTGATACATATGCAAAATAGAGTACCCATGGCTAATAGACGATCGGGCGGCATTGCACTTTTCGTTAAAAATAACCTTGTACCATATGTAATTTCGGAAAGTGATTTTATATTATGGTTTGAAATGAAAGGTTGCGTTTTAAATGTAGATGATGATATATTGTATGGCGTTGTATATATACCGCCTGAGAACTCTATTTACTCATCACCAGATGCATTTTATCAAATTGAACATGAACTTTTAACTATGTTAGCCGAATACGAAATAATTTGTTTAACTAGTGATTTTAATAGCCGTATTTCAAATGATGATTGTATATTCAATGATAAAGATGGTGAATATACTGAATCACTTTCTGACGCATACAAATTAGAAATACTTAACATTCCTCTTAAGAGAAAAAGTATGGACACGAAAAAGAATAATTATGGAAATTTACTTATAGATTTGTGTAAATTTAATAATTTGTACATTCTTAATGGTCGTGTCGGTGAAGATAAACATTTTGGTAAATTTACTTGTAAAAACTCTAGTGTTGTAGATTACTGTATTGGTACTAGTAGTTTATTAGGTCTGGTTGATGACTTTTGTATACTAGAATTCTCAAAATTATTGTCTGATGTTCATTGCCCACTATCCATTAAGCTAAAGTCTCATCAGACTTTACAAACTGATAATAATAATGATGAGATATATATGTCTGATAAACCACAGAAGTGGGATTGCAGCAAAATAGACGATTTTTGTGGCAATATTAATATTGATACAGTGCATGAAACTTTATGATCAGTTATGTAATACTAGTACTGAGTTTAATACTACTACTGTTACATTTATCGATGGATTATTTGATAAACTCAGTAAATTATTGTTAACGGCTGCAAAAAATACATTTGGTGCTACAAAATCCAAACAGAAAAAATCAGGTAAACATACTAAATGTAAACCATGGTTCACAAGAGATTGTAAATCAGCTAGACAGAATTATCACAAAGCTAAACGATTATATAAGAAATATGGTTCTGTTATTTTTAAAAATGAAGTAACAAAAACAGAATGTAAATATAAGAAAGTACTAGACAAAAGCTTACGGTCTTACAGAATTAGCATGAAGAATAAATTAAAAAGATTAAGATCATCTAATCCAAAAGACTATTGGAAAATATTAAATTCTAATAAAAATACCAATGAGAACAAGAACAGTATTGATATCAATACATTGTTTGATTATTTTAAGAAACTGAATTCTAATGACGGTGTCAACGAAGAATGTAGACTTGATAATATTATGCCAAATATGGATTATACAAATAATGAACTTAACAGGCCTATCACAGGTGAAGAAATAAAATGTTGCATAATGAAAATGAAAAACAACAAATCATCTGGGAATGACCTGATCATCAATGAATACATCATTTCAACATGTGATATTTTATTACCATTTTATGTTACATTGTTTAACATTATATTTGATACTGGAATAATTCCTACTGCTTGGCTGGAAGGAAATATAATCGCTATATATAAGCAAAAGGGTGATCAGCTTGATCCGAGAAATTACCGACCTATTACATTGTTAAGTTGTTTCGGAAAAGATTTCGTGATGACGGTATTACCATTCTTTTGGATTCAGACCACATTGGAATGTTTGAAAACCACTTACAAGGGCTACATCCACCCAACATCAAATGGATACTAAACTCACAATAACGAAAGACAAAATCATCACTGATGTATATTCAAACAGCTGTCATTCGTATCTACCCCCCCCCCCCAACACACACACACACACACACACACACACAAGCTGTCATTCACCTGCGGTATTCAAAGGCCTTATAGCGGGAGTAGGTACACGTCTGCGCATGCTATGCAGTGAGACGCAAACTTTAGAGAAAAGGATTGAAGAATATGCCAAGTATTTTGTATTGGCCGGTTGGGATTATTCCAAGGCTGTTACAGAATTAAAGAGAGGTGCTAACACAAACAGAAAAGAGCTGCTTACAAAACCAAGAACAAAGAAAAAGAAAAAAATATCATGGATTACTACATACGATCCGAGAGTTCCATCCATATATATATATATATATATATATATATATATATATAGATAGATAGATAGATAGATAGATAGATAGATAGATAGATATAGATATATAGATATAGATAGATAGATAGATAGATAGATAGATAGATAGATAGATATAGATATAGATATAGATAGATAGATAGATAGATAGATATAGATATATAGATATAGATAGATAGATATAGATATAGATAGATATAGATAGATAGATAGATAGATAGATAGATAGATATATATGGGATGTAAGTGTCAATAATGACGTGTTGTACCACTGGATTAGTCGGTGGGCGGACATACCCTACCTCACCCCAACCCAATCAAACCTCATTTTCTCACCACCATTTATATTTGCCTGTCGCCTCATAACGCGACTTAAGAGTGCCTGCCCCCTCCTCCTCCACCACCACCACCACGTCATGCCTACATTATAAAATCCCAGTTACAATTAAATAGTAATAACATGGCAGAGGCGGATCTAGGGGGAGGCAGAGCCCTCTGCCCCCCTAAATTTTGCGATAGTTATAATTTTATTATATATTAAATTTCTTCTTTTTTGTACGATCCCCCTCCAAACCTCCACCAAAGTTCCCTTGGCATTCCACTTAATCTCACTGCGCCCCCCCCCCCCCCCGCCAAATGGATTTTTTTGGATCCGCCACTGCATGGGAACAGTGTAGTGGAAAGAAAGAAAGAAAGGTTTTATTTAACAATGCACTCAACACATTTTATTTACGGTTATATGGCGTCAGACAGATTTTGCTACTCTTTCCGATTAGCAGCAAGGGATCTTTTATTTGCGCTTCCCACAAGCAGGATAGCACAAACAATGGCTTTCGTTGAACCAGTTATGGATCACTGGTCGGTGCAAGTGGTTTACACCTACCCATTGAGCCTTGCGGAGCACTCTCAGGGTTTGGAGTCGGTATCTTGATTAAAAATCCCATGCCTCGACTGGGATCCGAACCCAGTACCTACCAGCCTGTAGACCGACGGCCTAACCATGACGCCACCGAGGCCAGTACAGTGTAGTGGAGGTAGCAGAGGCGTGCTCCCTCTTTTTCGCCGACTTCAAATAAATAAATAAAAGCTTGTTTAAACACCTCTCACCCTGTTCAGCGCCCCCTCCCCCCTCACCACCACCACAACCACCACCATCACCATGAACCCCTGGATATGCACCTGGGAACTGTTGTAAGCATAAAACAACATAGACCGAATTATCCATACAATTCAGGCCCGTACGCAGGGTGGTGCGAGGGGTGCGTACGCATCACCACCCCCCCCCCCCACCCCCATAGTCTGCGTAGGTCCGTCAGTGGCTGTGTAAAAAATATATTTGACATATTTTGAGGCAAAGAAACATTTCAAATTTACTTCCCAGAATGCAGGAAAATGCATCTCTTGCATTCTAGATTTAAAACAATTTCGGGGGCATACCCCCGGACCCCCCTTGCAACTCCGGCCTTTTGGGCCGTCGATTACGCAACCACCCACACCCCACCCCCATATAAATTTCTGCCTACGGGCCTGCAATTTATCATAGACTATTTTAAAACGACAAACATATATATATATTTGAAAATATTATCATGTCTGCTTATAGAACTTATTATAAATTTGTAAGAAACACTGGTGAATATTTGCTGTATTAGCCACTCTCGAGGAAACCCCACAAGAATGTGCCCACCCCTGCATTATGGTGAGGAACAGTACATGCAGCATGAGTAATGTTACTAAGAAATCACATGGTCAATTTCTGGAAAAATGTTTAGCTTTGCTTTACGTGTCCAAAGGAAGTAATATTAATGTTACTGAGAAATCACGTTGTAAATTTCGGGGAATTTTCTAGTTTTGCTATACGTTTCCAGAGTTTAATACATATTTTATTAAGCAGTAACATCAGGTGATACTTTCAGATGTAAGTTGTTGTTGCTGCTGTTGTTGTGTTGTATTGTACGTAATTGTTATCACAACTGACTTGTATTTTCGCCTGTCTATTTTAGTATTTAGTATAATCACAGTAATGTGGGACGTGTGGTAGGTCAACGCGGAAGTATCTAACGGCAACTTAACGGAGTTGCAAAACAGAATGAGTCATGGGTGTGATCAGCCTGTTCTCGGGGGAAAAACTTTCCTTTCGGGAAGTCTTCTACGTTGCGACTAAAATGTTAGCGTGGCGACCGATTGAATTTATTATCGTCGCCATCTGGCGACTGACTCCAAAAACCGTAACGTCTGAGTATTAAATTATTTGCCATGTTCGTTCAGAGTCCTAACAGTGAAAACCAATGAAATTTGTTGGCATCATTGTGCAGTCGGAACACTTCGTTATTTACGAAGTTGTCCGATTGATCACTGTGAATTCCGTATTAATTTTCGGTACCGTTCGGAACTCATCGCGAAAACAATCCAGATACTTGCCAAAACAGTCCAGATATTTCGATTGGTGTATTATTTTAATGCACACAACCATTTGGAATATCTCAATTGATATGGATTTCCGGATCATGTATGTAATCGGCCACTAAAGAAGTTCCGAATACTGTATTGTACCGATTCACTATGGTACATTAGTGGTGGTTGCATTCGATTGAAGAACACGAGTACAAAATCAAGTAAAGGTTGCTCACTCACTGTTCAAACTATACACATTGTAATCAAACGTGAAAAATGGAGATTGAGTATTAAACAATACATTATAAATGAGCATTTCAACAATTACGTAACGCTCTTTGGTGCAAAATGCGATGCGTTACAAACATTATGGGGGAGGGGTTGTTTGTCAAGATTAACTTACCGGCAATGTCTTTAAAACAATGTGATTTTTTTTAAAAGCATACACTAAATACCGGCAGCCATACATGGCTATATTTTCTATTACATGTAGATGATTTTTTTAAATAAATTATTTATTTAAAATAAATTCAAAAGAAAAAAATGCAAACCGAATGATGTTGGTTAAAATGCATAACTGTGACAAGGGCGTTACATAATTTTAGAAGGGATGGTGTTCTTAATGTTACAAAATGTTATGTGGAGCAGGGTAAAAAAAACAAAACCTGCCAAAGTTTCCACTATGTAATTATTGAACGGACACAAGTGTTGCGTTTGATCTACTAACCCATTACGCATGTTACTACACTCGTTCAAATCGAATGCAGCCTCAGTTAGAGGCGTTTTTGTTTTTCTTGCTGTGTAGATGTATGTTGTTTTCGCCCAGCATGTAGATGCATGGCAAACACTTTCAAAGCGGAAATTTTTTAAAATATTACAATTCTTTAGGAAAACGAAAATCTAAAATTTTAAAAGCTAATCAAGAAGATGAGACGGGTGAAACAAGTACTGAAAAGTCAAATGAAAGCCAATCCGAGAAATCTGCAGCTGAAACTAAAACAGAGCCAGCCAAAAAAACGTAGAAAATTTAATGAAACTTGGCTTTCAGTTTCCGTGGCTTCAGCATGACGATAATACTGACACAATGCGCTATACCTATTGTAGAAAAATTAGAAAGCATGTTGCTGGCACAAATCAAATAAGGTTTTTTGTATACCCACCACCCACAAAATAATATTTTATTTAAACTGTAGGATACGTAGGGGGGTAAATAGCAGTCATATGAGGCATAAAATAGCAGTCATATGAGGCATACAATTATAATTACAGTCCCTCCCCACCTCCCTCATGCGATCAGTTCTGAAATGGTCCTCATTTCAAATTCATTTAGTGAAAACTAAACAATTTCATTGTTTCAAACTATTTATTTAATCCAGCAGCATAAGTCATGTATAATGTTTAGATGGTTACAACAAATGCATAAATGATACAAAAAGAGTAGTGTGGCAAGTAACATTTTAAGCTTGACGAGTAAATATTTTTTGTCCACTAGCCAAAGAAGAGTAAGTTATAAAACCGAGCGTAGAACACTGCAAAGTTTGACACTGTCACTAATCCTAACTCTAACTCTATTTATTATAAGTATTTATAATGTTCTTTATACGTGACAGTGCCAAAGGAAAGTCCTACCATGTTTCAAGCATAAGAGGTATTCGATGAAATAAAATTGCATACGTTTTACAACAAAACACAGTCACATTTCAGGGCCGTAGCTAGGATTTATTTTTCATTTTTTATAGTTTTTTGGGGGGATGGGGAGCAACTATTTAGTTAATAGTCTAAAACTCCATAAACAGTTAAGAGGAGAATTTTCTTTAAGTTCCTATATTGCTTTCCGGATTTTCTTCTGGGGGAGGCAATTCCCCCTTGCCTCCACCCCACCCCCACCCCCACCCCCACCCCCCACCTCCCCACCCCGCTAGAGGGGGTCCAGAGCGAAGTTCACACAGTCAGTAGCGAGTGTGTCCACCTTGAGCATTGATACAGGCCTGACACCGTCGTCTCATTGAGGTCACTAAACGCTGGAGAAAGGGGTGGTATGGGCTGTGAGGGTTGCTGGCTGGAACCTGTTTCGCGGATGCGTGGTTCGGATCCATGTGTCTTGGCTAGGGGTTGTCACAGGTGGTCGGCCGCTACGGCGACGGTCCCTGACCTGGTTGTTTTGTTGATATCGTTGCCATAAGTGCCATATGGTGTTTTTGTGGACGTTGAATTGACATGCGACGTCACGCTGCGAGGTCCCAGATTCAAGCATCCCTATGATTCACTATCTGTCATTTTCACTGAGGCCTGGCATGACGAAATTGCATCAACTGACTTCTGGACTTCTGAATGCTGCACAGAGTGGCAATGGTTTGCAACTGAATGTCTGGCCTTTTATGGTGAACACTGGACAGCATTTCTCCCGAAAATTCCATGTTTCTTGCACAAAGCATGCAATCGCTGCAACAACTGCTTGGTTGCATTTCTTTAAGCTGTTTCATGCACATTTTCTCTGGTTTACATCCATAAATCCATTTACAAATTGATTACTCCAAACAATCCATGTCACAATAACTTTTGCCTTTGAGTATATTTATTTGGACAAGTGAACATATTGTCGGACAAGTCGATTTCTAGATGTATTTGCACACACACAGACACACACACACACACAGACACACACACCACACAGAGACACGCACACACATGGCTCCATGATGTAGGGTGGGGGTCAGACCCCAAGATATCCACTACATCCGTTGCTGCGCCTGTCTTGTTTTGTAACCCGAAGACCACTCCTAAAATTATGAAGGCTAATGCTTGTTAACACATGCACACTCGCACAGACATGCACAAACACACACACACACACACACAGAGAGATAAACACAGACGCACACACAGACACACACACACACACACACAGTGTGTCTGTGCGTGTGGTTGTATGTGTGTGTGCGCGCTGTGTGTGTGTGCATCACACACACAGATACACACCACACACACTGTTTTTCTTTTCTTTTTTGTCAGGGTAACTTAATTTGACCCATTTTATAATACTAGTACCTCTCAAGACCGGACATTGATCCATATTCTTACCTTTGTTTGACACTCACTAGTCATTGTATTCTTTGTGCTGGGATGGCGTTGAACATTGTTTCCATATTCTTACCTTGAACATTGACACTCACTAGTCATTGTATTCTTTGTGCTGGGGTGGCGTTGAACATTGATCCATATTCTTACCTTTGTTTGACACTCACTAGTCATTGTATTCTTTGTGCTGGGATGGCGTTGAACATTGATCCATATTCTTACCTTTGTTTGACACTCACTAGTCATTGTATTCTTTGTGCTGGGATGGCGTTGAACATTGATCCATATTCTTACCTTTGTTTGACACTCACTAGTCATTGTATTCTTTGTGCTGGGATGGCGTTGAACATTGATCCATATTCTTACCTTTGTTTGACACTCACTAGTCATTGTATTCTTTGTGCTGGGATGGCGTTGAACATTGATCCATATTCTTACCTTTGTTTGACACTCACTAGTCATTGTATTCTTTGTGCTGGGATGGCGTTGAACATTGATCCATATTCTTACCTTGTGTTTGACACTCACTAGTCATTGTATTCTTTGTGCTGGGATGGCGTTGAACATTGATCCATATTCTTACCTTTGTTTGACACTCACTAGTCATTGTATTCTTTGTGCTGGGATGGCGTTGAACATTGATCCATATTCTTACCTTTGTTTGACACTCACTAGTCATTGTATTCTTTGTGCTGGGATGGCGTTGAACATTGATCCATATTCTTACCTTTGTTTGACACTCACTAGTCATTGTATTCTTTGTGCTGGGATGGCGTTGAACATTGATCCATATTCTTACCTTTGTTTGACACTCACTAGTCATTGTATTCTTTGTGCTGGGATGGCGTTGAACATTGATCCATATTCTTCTTACCTGGGATGGCGTTGAACATTTGACACTCACTAGTCATTGTATTCTTTGTGCTGGGATGGCGTTGAACATTGATCCATATTCTTACCTTTGTTTGACACTCACTAGTCATTGTATTCTTTGTGCTGGGATGGCGTTGAACATTGATCCATATTCTTACCTTTGTTTGACACTCACTAGTCATTGTATTCTTTGTGCTGGGATGGCGTTGAACATTGATCCATATTCTTACCTTTGTTTGACACTCACTAGTCATTGTATTCTTTGTGCTGGGATGGCGTTGAACATTGATCCATATTCTTACCTTTGTTTGACACTCACTAGTCATTGTATTCTTTGTGCTGGGATGGCGTTGAACATTGATCCATATTCTTACCTTTGTTTGACACTCACTAGTCATTGTATTCTTTGTGCTGGGATGGCGTTGAACATTGATCCATATTCTTACCTTTGACTCTCACTAGTCATTGTATTCTTTGTGCTGGGATGGCGTTGAACATTGATCCATATTCTTACCTTTGTTTGACACTCACTAGTCATTGTATTCTTTGTGCTGGGATGGCGTTGAACATTGATCCATATTCTTACCTTTGTTTGACACTCACTAGTCATTGTATTCTTTGTGCTGGGATGGCGTTGAACATTGATCCATATTCTTACCTTGTTTGACACTCACTAGTCATTTATTCTTTGTGCTGGGTGGCGTTGAACATTGATCCATATTCTTACCTTTGTTTGACACTCATTGTATTCTTTGTGCTGGGGTGGCGTTGAACATTGATCCATATTCTTACCTTTGTTTGACACTCACTAGTCATTGTATTCTTTGTGCTGGGATGGCGTTGAACATTGATCCATATTCTTACCTTTGTTTGACACTCACTAGTCATTGTATTCTTTGTGCTGGGATGGCGTTGAACATTGATCCATATTCTTACCTTTGTTTGACACTCACTAGTCATTGTATTCTTTGTGCTGGGATGGCGTTGAACATTGATCCATATTCTTACCTTTGTTTGACACTCACTAGTCATTGTATTCTTTGTGCTGGGATGGCGTTGAACATTGATCCATATTCTTACCTCTGTTTGACACTCACTAGTCATTGTATTCTTTGTGCTGGGATGGCGTTGAACATTGATCCATATTCTTACCTTTGTTTGACACTCACTAGTCATT
Organism: Gigantopelta aegis; assembly: GCF_016097555.1. NCBI lineage: Eukaryota > Metazoa > Mollusca > Gastropoda > Neomphalida > Peltospiridae > Gigantopelta > Gigantopelta aegis. The sequence continues at coordinate 87,714,751 of NC_054702.1, forward strand.
GTATTCTTTGTGCTGGGATGGCGTTGAACATTGATCCATATTCTTACCTCTGTTTGACACTCACTAGTCATTGTATTCTTTGTGCTGGCGTTGAACATTGATCCATATTCTTACCTTTGTTTGACACTCACTAGTCATTGTATTCTTTGTGCTGGGATGGCGTTGAACATTGATCCATATTCTTACCTCTGTTTGACACTCACTAGTCATTGTATTCTTTGTGCTGGGATGGCGTTGAACATTGATCCATATTCTTACCTCTGTTTGACACTCACTAGTCATTGTATTCTTTGTGCTGGGATGGCGTTGAACATTGATCCATATTCTTACCTTTGTTTGACACTCACTAGTCATTGTATTCTTTGTGCTGGGATGGCGTTGAACATTGATCCATATTCTTACCTTTGTTTGACACTCACTAGTCATTGTATTCTTTGTGCTGGGATGGCGTTGAACATTGATCCATATTCTTACCTTTGTTTGACACTCACTAGTCATTGTATTCTTTGTGCTGGGATGGCGTTGAACATTGATCCATATTCTTACCTTTGTTTGACACTCACTAGTCATTGTATTCTTTGTGCTGGGATGGCGTTGAACATTGATCCATATTCTTACCTTTGTTTGACACTCACTAGTCATTGTATTCTTTGTGCTGGGATGGCGTTGAACATTGATCCCTATTCATTTATTCTTTGTGCTGGGATGGCGTTGAACATTTGACACTCACTAGTCATTGTATTCTTTGTGCTGGGATGGCGTTGAACATTGATCCATATTCTTACCTTTGTTTGACACTCACTAGTCATTGTATTCTTTGTGCTGGGGTGGCGTTGAACATTGATCCATATTCTTACCTTTGTTTGACACTCACTAGTCATTGTATTCTTTGTGCTTATTCTGCATCCCAGGATAGACTAATCAAATTATTTACAGTAGTTTCATTATTGGTCGTCTCAAGTTCTTAGATGACTTGGGTACATCTCACATGATGATGTAATTTTGTGTGTTTAACTTTACTTTGGTAATTGTTTTAAAATCATTTTAGAACATACACTTGGAGTTAATGTGACAGTACTGTATAAAATGGTTGTTAAAATACACATTAGAGAGAATACTCTACATGTTAATTTGTCGAAATTATTCAGTTAAAAATTAGCAGTCGCCAGTGGTGATCTTTATTGGCTAAGGGCGACTATGAATTTTACAAAGATAGTCCATCGGGCGACCATTGATTTTGCTAAGACCTTCTAAAAAATAAAGCTCAAAACATATTGCAGACACTGCATATATATCTTTTAATCTTTTAGTCGTCAACTTATTAGAATGGACTGCACCCATAGGAACCGGGGTGCTGTGTCCCCAATTTGCCCTAATCTATATAAATAATGACAAAAGAAATCTGTTTTCTGCCCCTCTCCACATATCATTCCTACAAGCCTATGTCATTAGCTTTATTATTCTGAGACAAAAGCAACATTTGCCAAGTCTATCTTGTACTTTTAGGTGGCACTAACATGAGCGCATGTGCGCATATATAGAAATAACATTGAAATAACATTAACGTCTGCAAAGGGTCAAATACAACATGGTTATCCCCTAAATTAAATTTTCCATTACTCCAGGGATTATTTCTAAGGTTAATTTATTTTTGATGTCAGTGTTTTAAGTTTAAGTGATTTGGAAGAAAGAAGACCAAATCAGGTCTAAAGTTTTGACATCGCCCCAATATTACTGTAATAAACATTTAAGTGACGAACTTGAACACCACTTGAACACCGCTATAATACAGTACGCTTGTGTGCATGCATGGTATCTTTTGGTATGGGGTTTTTTTCATGTTTATTTTAGTAGTAGCATTTACTATGTCGAACTTAATGTCACACACACACACACACACTTTTAAAGTAAATAATCATTTTGAGGCTGCACAGTGTGCACATGGTTATTATTCAACAAAGAACATTCAGTTTTGAGTTTGATTGTGAAGTTGAATTTTAACGCGATAATTTAAGGGTTAGTTGAATTTGAGAGACCAGTAAGATTTTTCCTCAACTAGCCCTGCTGGAGACCATGATTTTCATGTTAATTTTCAACCCTGATAATTTTATGCTAAGCATGGACAATCAAAGCATAGGTATTTACCTTATTTATTATGATACCATGACTAGTAGGTACATAGGCATCAGAAGTTGGGGTTGGGACCATGGTGTCACTAGTCTCTCCAACTCTCAGGGCACACTATTTCATTCTGTTATTGTGTTGGTTATGCAACTTCAAATTTAAGCTAACTGCCAATCAGTTGCCTGGTGAACACTTGCTCAATGCAAGTTTGGGGTAACTGATTAGGCAATTCACTGCTGATGTTGATATGCTTGATAAACCAACCACTTAGTTACCTCGATTTTGAAATATCTAACTAGAACTCTGAAGATCATGTATTGGCCCCTTCCTCCCAGTTTAAAAGCAAATTAAAATATACGTCTTGTGATGCCTGTGAGATAGTGTAGAAAATATTCTTTTTCATAATGGTGGCAATGTAAAGACATCTTCAAATATACAACAAAGAAAAAATCAATGTAAAGACATCTTCAAATATACAATAAAGAAAAAATCAATGTAAAGACATTTTCAAATATACAATAAAGAAAAAATCAACAGCTCATAAAACAAAAATCTGTAAAATTTACTTCATTTAATTTTGCATCAATTCAACATTAATACAATGGATATATTTTTCTTTTCTTTTCTTTGTAGTTATCAGTAGCCTACTCCAGGACACATTAAAGGATGGTTGAGATTCTGAAACCAGCAGATAAAAAACAGCTTTCGAAATGGATAGGTGGTGGATCAAGCAAACAGTTTGAGCTGTTGTTTAAAGCCACAAGGGATGGGTGTGCCGCCAACGTCTTCCATGCAAAGTGTGACAATAAAGGCCCTACTGTCACGGTTTTCTACAACACTGTTGACTGTATCTTCGGGGGTTATACCAGCATGAACTGGTTGTCTGTTACAACCTACAACTATGACGAAAAAGCTTTCTTATTTCGGCTACAGTTAAAGGGTGCTCCAGAGTACAAAAAATACCCAGTGAAAGTCTTTAACAATGCTAGCTATTCGAATGCCACTTATGGCCCAACATTTGGTGCAGGTCATGATATATATTCCTTCAATGGTACACTGGCAAAAACAGGAAACTATTATGCCAGCAATGGTGGAGTAACTCTGGGACAAACATACAACATGCTTGGAGACACAGCTGCTACATTTCATGCAGAGAATATACAATATACAGACATCGAAGTTTATAAAGTTATTGGTATATATACTATACTATACTATACTATACTATACTATACTATGCTATACTATATGTCATATATGTCATATATGCTGTTTTCAATCTGATTTTAATAAAATTAAAACTTGGTTCATTTTTACACTAATCATACTGTAAATAACTCACAGTACTCCCTCAGTTATAAATTTCTGTTAGCTTATCGTGGATTCTGTTATAATTTCAAGTTAAATCCTAAACCAAATGATACATTACAAAATAGCAATCCTTAAAGAATGTTGGAACCTATGCTTTAGAAAACAGTTTCACTTACCAATACAGTATGACAGGGCTCCAACTTAAGAATTTGTCCCACAGCAATTTTCAAAAGAATTGCCATGGGTGAAATGTCCCGCCAACAGCAATTTTGAGCCTGCCTATGACATTTGCAGCAAATAAACATGCCTGAAAGGTTATTTTTGTGTATGTAGACATTTGAAATGTGCAAATGTTAAATACTGGCAGATAATGTACACCAGGTGAATACAATTTGCCCTTGTTCAGAGCTTTATCGACGGCATAAAAGTGCTGTCGGTGATGCTCTCTACCTACGACAATTTATATCTCAATGACAGCAATTGCAGTAGGTGCTTTCATTAAGTTCGAACCCTGGTATGAGTAGCATATGTTCTGAAACAAATAGCAAAATTAAGTCATTATGGACAACGAAATTGTAAAACAAGAACATGTATTTAATATATAATTTTAGTCATTAAAAATACTGTAGTAGTCCGAAACCTTTTAGTGACAGCAAACAGAAGAGTCTCTTTAATGTCATTACAGAAAAACATGAGCCAAATTTACAAACCCTGTTTTTCTTAAACAAAGCAAACACACTGTTTAATGTATGTACTGAAGTTGCATCCATGACAGACCGAAACAGGCTTTGTAAATTCACTTGTATGTGGATGAGTCGTGGTTCCAGTAATAATAGCATGTATTTAATATCCATTGATGTCACGTTCAAAATGAACCACTGATTGACAAATGATCTTGATTTCAGATGGAGGTTTGTGTCTGGAGAAGCCTTGGCGTCCAATTCCTGGTCTCAATATGAAGGTGAATTTTGGTGTTTTAAAAGTTTAATTTAATACACTTTACTGACAATTTAGATTTGTGTGTGTGTGTGTGTGTGTGTGTGTGTTTGTTTTGAACACTGGGAAAACACTTAAAACCAGATCCTCTGTAAACCAGAATTCCCTCAAAACCGGATGTTTTTCCTGGTCCCTTTTTAAAACTGGGTATGGAAAATAACCTCTATAAACTGGATACTCCTTAAAACTGTGTTTGTTAAAGGGGTTTCTCTGTATGTACTTCTTGAATTCAATCTCAAAATTAGGCTCCTAATTAGACATTTTTGGATATCATAAATTTATTACCCAGTTTGTTATCAGTAAGTGCAGACATGATTGTTTTCCGTTATAAAACAGATTTCCGCTTTTTAAATATTCCGTTACTGATTTTATAATTTTTAACGAATGGTAATTCGGAGCACCGCCTTTATTTATGGTGCCATGAAAACGAAATTTGCCAGGATATACAGAAAATAGCCAAATATTACAATCTGAACTCCTTGACTGTCCTGTATTGTGATTGGCCTACGGTTTCCAATAGACTAATGATTCGCTGCATAACAAGTTGGCAAACAGTTTGCCTTTTGAAAAAATGGTGCCCTGTGTTATTGAACGCATCGCACATACTGGAAAGCCATCTCTCAGTCTGCATTAACATTCCTATGTTTGAGTAAAATCAGTTGGGGTTTTTTGGTAGGGTGCACAATCATGTGTGGTAAGTGGAAGGTAGATGTTAAAAACAACAAGAAGCCTAGTACTCGACAAAACATGTCTTGGCTCCATACAAGGTTATACATTTTTTAAAACTCTATACTCAACATTTTACAAGCACGGACCCTATGACTGATAATTCCTGTGACCAGTGATATGTGGTATCTGGATTGGTATGCCACAATATTATAGTTATGAATGACAACAAAGCACACACACAATACGTATTATGTATGCCTATGTTATATACAATATGTGTAAGTTATGACACATTGTATTAGATATAAAATGGTGTTCACATTGTTATTCATTTCCTGTGTGTCCATACACATTCACCAGGGTCGTGCCTAGACATTTATGAATGGTGGACATAACCAATAATTTTTGTTTTTAAAAAGTGTAAAATTCATGACAGTTCTGCTAACATGGTATTATCATAATCAGCAGCAACAGTGCTGGGTAGAATGTTAGTATTCCAGTCAGAACTCATCAGCAGAATCTTAATCCACAGTCTCGTAACCAATAGATTATCCTAGTCATGTGTATAACATTCACAAAACTCAGAATTGTATTGTTCCCTTGCACATTCTTCATACAACGCACATTGACAGGGTATTGAAAAAACTAAGTAATTGTTTTCTTGCATTTTCTTTTCTCCCAAGACTCTGATGTCCGAAGTAGAGAAGTATTCCCCTGTGGATGCTGTGAGCATCGACTACGTGAACATCCTGCTGATAGGAGCTGTAGGAGCCGGCAAGTCGAGTTACTTCAACACCATCAACTCCATATTCCGTGGTCATGTGACGAGTCAGGCTTGCAGTGGCAGCGCAGAGCACAGTCTCACTACCGTGGTAAATAATCTGTTTTGTGATCTCATTTTATTGGTGATATACACCTTTCACAGCAATGAAAGTTTAAAGTTGGTTTTGTTTAACGACACCACTAGAGCACATGGATTTAATCATCGGCTATCAGATGGCAAACATTTGGTAATTCTGACATATAGTCTTAGAAAGGAAAGCTGCTACATTTTTTTATTTGTAGCAAGGAATCTTTTATCTGCACTATCCAACAGATGGGATAGAACATACCATGGCCTTTGATATACCGGTGCCAGTCATGGTGCACTGGACACACTGACAGGGAACAATCCAGGACTGACCCGTCATCAAGCGAGCGATTTACCATTGGACTACATCCTGCTCTTCCCCTTTTCACAACAATCACTTCAGATTTATTTTGTTTTATACAAAATTCAAGTAGTTTACCTCTTCATGCAGAGCACCTCCAGATAAAGACTATTTTACAGATCCCTTGGATGTTCTACGGGGCACTTTTTGATGGCTAAAGCAGTTTCCACTTTGCATTCTTCTTAACCGCAAGCAGTAGATGTACTTTTCTCAAAAGGTTGCCTAGTCCCTGAGTGTCCTTTGCAGACAGGTGTATCTGTATTTGGTGTAATAATCAGTGTGTAATACATTTGTCACCAAAAATTCATGATCAGTTTTCCAATGATTGAATCTATGTACAGTGTTTTCACTTGTTTGTTTTATATGTCTAAACATCTTCTAATTTCAAGTATCGAGTGTACAAGATTCGCTCTCAGGAAACTGGTTTTCCACTCAAGTTTCGACTGTGTGACACGCGAGGTCTGGAGGAGGCGCAGGGAATGGATTCAGCAGATCTGTTGGCCATACTTGACGGTCACCTTCCGGACCGCTACCAGGTTAGTGTCTTGTCAGTAGTAGTCTGTTTGATTTCAACTGTAATTTGTGTTCATAAGAAATGTGGTTAGTATATGCTGCTTGGGCAGTGAAATCAGGAAAAATATTAACTGTTTAGTTTGAGAGGAAACCTTCCAGGTGCTGTAAATGATGGGTTTTTAGAGATCAGTTATATACCAATATCCATAATAGAGTGAGGGTGACAATGCATATATTTCACAAACAGGACAGTACCTACCATGCTATTTTATAAACTAGTCATACAGTACTGGGACAATGGGAAGTTACTAAACATCCAGTAAAAACTAGTATTTTTGGTGTAAGATCGAAATAAACGAGTTAATGAACATGTTTTATTACCCATATGGGCTCAAATATACGGGGTAATATTTTTTCGATCTCTGCACAGTGTGCAGATTGCTTCTACAGTCACTGATTGGCTGGCTTTAAAAAGACAAGATTTGATTGGCAATTACATACTGCCGGGACCACTTTTTGTTCATTCATGATTCCATTCATCGGTCAAACTATTACTACGAACTTCAAATATTTTTGTACGATACGAACATTTACGGAATTAAAAATCAAAATATATGTACAAATGTTTAAAAAAAAAATTATTTTATTATTTTGACTGGGTTTTTTTGGAACTATTCTTTGGTGGATACTGTTGGGTGTGCACCGGTAACGGCACGTATGAATATATTGTTATGGCTGGTAGAGCTTGTTAGTTGTTACAGCAGCGACAACGTAAATATACTTTTAAAATCGTTAAAGATTGACAATGGATAATAAAGAGAATAACCAACTCACTACGAGGAATTACGGATTATCTGTCCCTCGTGAATTAATGCTGTAAAACATTAATTCACTCGGGACAGATAATCCATAATTCCTCGTAGCTCGTTAGTTATTCTCTAAATACCACACAGAGATATATATTTTAAAGTGCTTTCTTCATTTTTATAATTTCACGCTCCATCCAGTGCACCACGACTGGTACATCAAAGGCTGTCGTATGTGCTATCCTGTCTAGGATGGTGCAGATAAAAGATTCCTTACTGCTAATCGAAAAGAGTAGCCTATGAAGTTGCAACAGAAGGTTTCTTCTCTAATTATCTGTGTGGTCCTTAACCATATATCAGACGTCATAAAACATTTCCTTCCTTCATTATTATACTTCATTAAGAAATGACAGTCATGACTCTTAAAGGAGCATTCCTGACTTTATAGACATTTAAACAGGTCCCCTGCTAACAAGGCTTTTAATGAATAAAACTGGATATTAATTATATTTTTTTACTTAGAATATTAATGTTTGTACACTTGTGTTTTTGGAATTCCTAATGTTTATAACAGCTTAAACAGGATTTGGTTTTACATGTACAAACTTATTCAAGGCAAAATCCAGTTTGAGCTGCTAATTTGAATTTTTAATTTTTAATTTTTGGGCCTTGTTGCACTTTCCAAATTATTCTACAGATTTTATTTTCAAATTGGTATTTTATTCTTTTAACAGTTCAATCCATCAATGCCAGTCAGCCCAGAAGTAACAGGCTACAAGAAAAATCCAACTTTACAGGATAAAATCCATGTCATTGCATTTGTCATGGATGGATGCTCAGTGGATGTTTTTCCAGAAAAGATTCTTACAAACATTAAGGCTACACAACAAAAGGCAAATCAGAGAGGTACGTCAATACTGAATGTTTGGCTCAAAACGTAATAGTAGTTTAATTAATAACTTTTGTGTTATAAATAGATTAAGCTTCATTGCACATCCTCCATGAGTTCTTGTTTCTTTACCATTCTTTGGTCATCCTCTATAAATTCTTTGAATGTTTAGTGTGTAAGTTGTTAGGTCTCTTTAGCTCCCCTTAAATTTTCCTTCATCAAATTCCATCCTAATTACAAGTACATTTTCACCACTCTACCAGGTACTCTATGCTGCAGCTGTCTTTATTAGAGATCATAAAGCGGCAGTATCCGAATATTTTTATTATTTAACCATATAGAACAGAAAATCCAATTACGTTTGGTGCATATACAGACTTTGCCTTTTAAGGTGCGCGGGTGCGATTGCACTCGTACAGCATACGTAATTTCAATCTGGTGAGTGAAAAATAACGCACGTTACACTTAACAGCGCACGTAAAAACATTTGTATATTGATTGCCACTATTTACCTTATGTAGCTGATAGAAAGATCTGTTTAATAATACCAGAAAACAAATGTTACGAGAAAGGTAGCGTCCGTGCAAGATTTTAATATATGACTGGTACTTATCTTTGCTATACAAATCGGAAAACACAGTTTTAATAGACATCTTCTGAGATGTACCAATCCAATCAAAACCTCTTTGTCTATTTATTATTAATTAGAAACAGTCCACTTTTGTACGGTAATAGATCACAACGTCTGGTAAGGATAATTCATTTATACTGTTCATATAGTTGAGACAAAAAGAGAAAATGGATTGAATTAATTAGTGGCCTATGTAGCCTACACAGATGAACTTGTTATGGAAAGTTGGTAAAATTGTCTCTATTAGTTCATAACTGTTAGCCTACAAAGCTTACGTGAGGTCCCGAAAATGGCAATCATGTAATTTTATACTTTCTTTATAAAAAAAAAAAAGAGAAGAAAACTTACATTTAGACGGAATAATAAAAAGAAGGAAAAGAAATGGTCATAGATATGTAGGAATAAGCCTAGGTTTTTTTTTTACATCTATTATTTTTCTTTTTTATCTTTAAAAAAAAAAATCAAATAAAACTTCATTTAAATATTTGTATTCCACCAGAGGTTAATGCATGTGCATATGTTATTTATATATGTACACACTATAGTAACAGTAATCAATGATCATAGCCAACTATTTAATTTTTGTTTCGTTTGTTAGAAAGTCACAGACCATGTGACTGGAACATGATTTGATGCGCAGTAGTCTGTGGAATATTGACCAATCAGAGTTATCTGGGTCAGATTATTTTTACTATTGGAATTCTGCACGCACACGCTGGTTTACTTGACAACTTATTACACATTGATGACGATGTCTAAAATTATGGGGTTTTTTATTATCTTTGTTATGACATCCCACGTTTGGAATGAAATCCTTTGTAATGACAGATTTTGTCAGAGTTTGTATAGTTTTTTTATCAACAATATTGGGGCTGTTCTAGATCAATGACATAACGCTGTCAGAGCCGTTCTTAACTTGTAGCGGTAGGTCAAATGACGTGTTGCAAAATGTTGAGGGAGGGAGACTGGTTGCATAATTGTTGAATTAAAAATGCCACGTGAATGTTCCAACCAACACTATCAATTGAAGTAATTGTAGGCCTACGTTTCAAGAGTTATTTAAAAACAAATGTTTTAATAATATGAGTCGGTAGTGCACACCTGAGATGATTGGGTCGTAGTTCATAAACCACCTCCTCGGAACCAGTGGGTTTTTCCTATGCCAACTATCCTAATCATATTCATTGTACATAATAATGAAATTCAAGACAAGTTGATTCCTATATATGTTTAGCTGCACGTTCATCAAACCATCTAAGACTGAAAATGTATATTATATAATTGTGTGCATCAAATTATCTAAATAGTACATATTGTAATTAAATAATCCAATTGTCTGCATCACTGTATACATGTCATAATTATATTTCTGTAGTCCTACTCCTGAAACTTTTTAATAAATTAGAAGTCGGACTACACTAATGAATCAAACAACATAAAATGAGAAGAAAATTCTATTGGTTTATTGGTTAATTTTTGCAACATATGTCTCTGCATTTACATGTACCAGTTACTTCATAAATTAATAATGCTTGGTTTTCACTCGCCTCAGTATTTTGATGAGTGCAATTTTTCATTCGCCTAGGCATTTTGAGGTGTGCGACTTTTCACTCGCCTTTGTTTTTCAAACCGGCCTCGGTGGCGTCGTGGTAGGCCATCGGTCTACAGGCTGGTAGGTACTGGGTTCGGATCCCAGTCGAGGCATGGGATTTTTAATCCAGATACCGACTCCAAACCCTGAGTGAGTGCTCCGCAAGGCTCAATGGGTAGGTGTAAACCACTTGCACCGACCAGTGATCCATAACTGGTTCAACAAAGGCCATGGTTTGTGCTATCCTCCCTGTGGGAAGCGCAAATAAAAGATCCCTTGCTGCTAATCGGAAGAGTAGCCCATGTAATGGCGACAGCGGGTTTCCTCTCAAAATCTGTGTTGTCCTTAACCATATGTCTGACGCCATATAACCATAAATAAAATGTGTTGAGTGCATCGTTAAATAAAACATTTCTTTCTTTCTTTTTCAAAAGGCAAGGACTGCATATATGACGCCGCACTCTGCATTGGTTTCACTACGCTGGCTTATTCAGGTCAAAAACAAAGCTAGTATTTCGAAAGTGGGACACTTTTGACGGGCTCCTACCGATCTCAGTTTTCATTGGCTTATCACAAGTGTGGAATTCCCCCCATAAAATACATTTCAAAAAAAAATTATCCTTGGGCAAGTAAGGGTTTCGACCTCCAATACCCTCCCCCTGCACATGCACCCGATTCCTCTCTAAGATTATATGTCAAAATTACCAAATGTTACACATCCAACAGCAGATGTAAGGATAGGATATGTTTTATTTAACGACGCACTCAACACATTTTATTTACGGTTGTATAGCGTCGGATGATTATTAAATCAATATGCTCTAACTTTGATGTCATTAAACAACCCCCCACACACCCAAACAACCCCCCCCCACACCCACCCCACCCACCCACTCCGTAACTTTACCCTTTCCAAACGAAAGAATATTTATTTGAATTTGTCTGTTTTCACACATAAAATTAAGAAGTGAAAACATTCATTGTCTACTTTAGTATATTTTATAAAAAAATATTTGAAAGTTCTACTAACACTTTATAAAATATTAATTCTGAAATAGGAAGGTACAATTGTCGATAATACGTTGTCAAGATCAAACCGGTTTTAACGAAAGACCCTACAATTTGAAATCGGCAAACGCACGTGTTAACTGAAACTGACAAAAGGCTGTCATTTGTGCTTTGCCGAGCTATGGCGGCACAGGCGACTAATCAAGCGTATACTTTTGACGATCTCCATTCATAGCGAACACACACGAGTTTTTTAGAAGTGCATTTCAGCTTGTATTTCATATTTGTACATGATGTTATAATATGGTAACCAGAGATTGTAACTTTAAATATGTAAAAGTCAGCCCGGATTGTAATTAAAATTTTACGACCAGTTTTGGACTACATAAGCCTTGAAGTGGTTGTTATTACTGGTATATTTTAAAAACAAACATCTTCAAATAACTATCATCAAGATGATTTTTCTGTTTTACAACAGGTATCCCCCAAGTGGTTCTGCTCACCAAAGTGGACCGTGTGTGTCAGGAAGTGGAACAGGACCTGTCACAGGTCTTCTACAGCCAGGCAGTCCAGGATCTTGTTGATGAGGTGTCACAGCTCGTGGGATTACCACGGGCTCACATCCTGCCAGTCAAGAATTACGAGAGAGAGATGGAGTTGGACCAGGATGTCAACATACCGGCATTGCTGAGTGTCAGACAGATGCTGAGATTCGCAGACGACTATCTCTACAACTTTGTTGATGAAAGTTAAACATGACATTTTAAATCTTGTTGAGGTGCTGGAACCCATGGCTTCTGTGTTGTGCACATGTAATCAATTACATTTATATACAGGCAGTTTTAAGCCTTCTGGTGGATAATAGTCATTGCTTTTTAATTTTTTTAGACATCCATACAACTTTATCATATGATGCATATTACATAAATGTATTTCTTATTTTATATTGATACAGATTTTTGTAATACTGCATACATTGTGTAAACTTGTGCATATTTTGTAAGCTATGTAAACATATTTTTTATAAAAAAAATTGTTTTTTAGACAAATACATTTGCCTGGGGTTTTTTTGTGCACAATCAAAATGTGATTTATAGAATCTTAACAAATTATTGGTTTTCCTTAAGTTAACAATGTATTAATGGTTTGGGTTTCATCTCACCTCATCTCATGTAGCAATGTTTCCCACACTGAGTGAAATGTTTAGTGGTGTAGCTTACAGCCAGAACTTTATAAAACAAAAAGTTTCAGTGTTTTATAAAAACATATGTTAAAGGAAGGGCACATTAAGGCACTTGGCCTGGTATGCATAGTCAACGATATATATAATGCACATTATTGTGGGATATTTTTCGTTATTTTTTTTAGACAAATATAGTTGCCTGTTTTTTTGTGCACAATCAAATTGTGATTTATAGAATCTTAACAAATTATTGGTTTTCCATAATTTAACAATGTGTTAATGTAGCAAAGTTTTCCACACTGAGTGAAATGTTTAGTGGTATAGCTTACAGCCAAAACCATCCAAAATAAAAAGTTTCAGTGTTTTATAAAAACATATATGTTGTTCATGAGAACCAGTGTTAACAGACAACATTTTTGGAAAACAAATATAACAATTCTGATAACTTGTAATCAAGTTATAAGTTGAGCGAATTAATGGTTATAATGGTACAACTGTTTGATTAAAAAATTATAAGATGCATTCTGAGTTTTAAAAAATATATAAATAACATCCAGAAATACACTTATGTTAAAACATATAAGGACCATATATTTTTGGCAGGTATCTGGGAAGAGCATTTTGCCAGCAGACACCATGACAATCCTGTGACTTCAATAACTAGATAGCAGTACAGCTGAGGACAGACAAAAATAGTTTTCTTAAATTAAGGTATTTTTTCAAATTACATTCTTTGAAAATCATAGAAATAAGGTATACAAAATTTGCCGTATTTATTAGTGGATTAAGTTCAATGTTGCTTTCTTTGCTCATTTTAGCCTCATTTTACTAACATTTCTATGAATGCGACAGAAATTTGTTTACTTTTGGCTGGGTTTCCATTGAAGTTCACTTTTCACATGTCATGATTCACTTTTCACCATTCACGCGTGAACAGAATATCAATTTTTTCTTGCAGTGTAAACAATATGAACAACAGAGACTGATTCTATGTAATTCCTTCCAGCTTTTTCAACCAATAGATTTACAGTTACTGTTATATGGTAGAAGCACATTAAACGATGCCAATAATAAAGAAATATTTACTTATGTTCAAATATATATAAAAAAAAACCTCATCGTTTTGATTAATAAAGTATTATTTAAATTACCAAAAGGATTATTTGTAAATGTGATAGCAAATTTAACTGCACGTGATGTACTATTTGTGTAATCTTTTGTATCATATTTGTTTTTCTTTCCTTTACATTCTTTTGTATATAATACATTTCGTTACACTGGTTATCCTTAAATGTATACATGTAGTTTATATTTACAGCTATGTAATATAGGTCGCCAAGTATATTGTATGAATACAAAAGAGGGCCTCGTAAGTTGTCAAACTTGTGCCCAATTCTTTTGTTCTTTGTACAATAAAATATGTTTGCAAAAAAAACAGAATAACGAACTAGTCATTTTAAAGTGCATGCCGCATTGGCATTCATGTGACACTTTACACCTTCATGTCATGGGTCACGTGTGAATAAAGAAACGAACATGCTAGTTTTTTGTGAACAGTGAAGTACAGTTACACTAGATTTGTAAGTATGCCTGTTTAAATCATTTTATCCTTGTTGTTTGTCAAAAATAGCTTTGTGAAATGAACCTACATATTAATGCAAAAACTATTACATTATGTTAAAAATGTAAATACTGTAGTTTCTTCTTGCATGGATTTTGGGTACATTTTACAAACATCTTTGATTTATGTTTGGTTGCTAACTGGGTGGAAATGATACGATACGATTAGATTAGATGGTATGGTATGGACATTATGGTAGAATCCATGACCATCCACAGAAACGAATGTTACAAATTAACTCAATCTATGTGAACTTGGTGGAAACCATCATGAAAGTGAATTGTGAAATGTTAATCAGGATACGTGAAAAGTGAATTTCTATGGAGACCCAACGTTCCACACGTAAAGGTCAGTGTTGTCAGAAATCTCCAAATGTATGTACCGTTACGTGACAACCACCGAAAACAGGTCTCTTACCAAAACAGATCAACAGATGATATATCATATCCAATGGTAAATGGATATGTTATACTGTAAATCCTGAAAATCTGTAAATTATGGAGAGTGATGATGGCCAGACTAAAATGCAACATGAAATTAATGCAAGTGGCCTCCCTTTGAAATATTACTTTCCAAAACAACTAACGATTGTGTATTTTTCAGTTAAATTCGAGTTACAGACGTCTTCAATGAGATCAACTCACTAACATGTCTGTGTACACATCAATTAACCCATTCAGTCTGTAGTGTTTTTTGTAAGATCAACTCGAAGCTTATTTTTGCAGTAACCATTTACGTGACGTGTATAGTTACCTAAACCTGGCTAAACATTAACACACATGTACCATTACAAATGTACCTTCCTAAGTTGGCGAGTTGCAACCAGTGGACTTATCTGTGAACATCGATTTCAAAGTCATAATGAAAGAACAATTCACCCAGTGGTATTCTGACAAAGCGAACTTGAACAGTAAAAACAAACCTCAGGATTAGCATGCTAAAACTAGGGACTCAACGAGTTCAAAAGATTTAACTCGAGTACTCGAGGGTCACACTCGACCTGGACCCGAGTACCCGACACTTAGTACTAGATGATAATGAAACTAAAGAATAAAGTAAAATATTTGCATCTTAATTCCAGCACAGAATATGAATCCGAAATCATGTCACTGAATTGCATTTAGAAACCGGTTGATACGTATTGTGAAGGATGGACGGCCAGATTAAAAAGAGAAACTAGCACCTTATCACATGATTATTGTGTAACTTGTATTACTGATTAATTACTGCTGAAACTAATGCTCTACATGGTCTCATTTGTACAGGTACTCGAGTCCTGTGAACAGACTCTAGTCTTACTAGACTCGACCCATGCCCAAATACTCTAGTATTTCTGGAGACCCTAGCTAAAACCCATTTAGACGCAATGGATTTGGTCAGTTGTGTTTTATAAATATATTAGAATTTTAATCTTTGTTTGATTTGTTTTAATAAAGTGGAATACACTGACAAAACAGAGAAATAAATATGTCATATTGTTAATGTGAATAACACGAACTCGCATTTTTCGCATTAATAATATGATCACATTAATTTCAAGATCTACAGTATTTAACAAATGGTACTTTATAAAAAAAATTGTCTACTATTATGAAAAATAAAAACAATGTTATGTATATATTGTAAAGAACTTTGTCTGCTCAGTATGGAAACTATTTCCAAAGGGGTGAAGGTACATAGATGGGTTTTTTAATGTTGCAAAACACAGTAATAATATAGCTGGTTTTGAATTTGAATGCTGTCAATATTTGAATGACATAATAATTTAAAAAATATTTATATATTTATTGTGTACGATTCAAATATGATGGTGCGGAAATGAAGCAATAAACATATAATATTGAACAAACACTCATAACAATAGAATGGATTTATTTTTAGTTACATTTGAATGGCAACAGCAAACAGGTTACAAGAATCCTGTATAATGTCTAAAATGATCATATTTAGTTTACCATTTACACTTTAAACACATTATATTACAACCCCCACATAATTTGTGAAATAGGAATATTGTTTTTAGATACATGGTCTTCATTCAAGATGAGTAAATCAGCAAGGACTTCATTATACATAGCATATGTTTCAATGTTCATGCCATACATTTACTGTCAAATGTACAAATGGTATTTATTCCAGGGACAATATTTAGAAATTTTAAGTAATTGAAAGGTGGTTCACATGATTTTTCAGTTACATGAATTATATTTATATAACCTAATCAATTACCTCCAATTTCCATTCAAATTAAAATAATTAGTTATCTTCTGGAGTGTACAACATTTAATTTTGGAATGTGTGATGATTCACTATGTAACCAGTTGGCAGCATGTATGAGTTTAAAGGTGGTTAATAACCCACATGCAAATAGAAGAACAGTTTAAGAAAAATATATTTCCATGTATCTCTTAGTCATGTGGAACATTCCTAAACAGCTCTGTACAATTAAACATTTTAAAGATAAATGCAGATGTTTATCCATCTGAAAATGCCATAATTTGTTCGCAGTTAAGATTTAAATACTTCTAAAATAAATGTGCAGTAATCACTTTTTGTCAAGTGATTTTTCTGTTTTTAGTGTTTTAACATTTTGAGTGGGATGATGTACATGAGAATCTAAAAGTCTTGCAAACTGTATTGTACCAGTTTGTAATAGACCAGTATACAGGAGAAAGTATCTCAAAAGAAGGCGAGCATCTATGACATTTTTTAAATATGTGTGCACATCACAGACATAAGTGAAACAACCCACACAACCATTTACATGATATTACAATAAATAATTTAACATATCAAAATGTACAATTTACTTTTTGAATGAAAATAAATACTTGACAGACTTTTTGTTGTTGTCTTCTTTCTTTTCTTTTTTTTCTTATTTGAAACTTTCGAGTGAGGAAAACAGCAATTGTTTGAATTAATTGCAAAAGGAGCAAACATCATTTAGTGCCAAATACATAGTCTGTTAAATGGCTTTCAAACAATCCAGAATTGCTATCATGATACCATATATGGTTTCAATTCACATGAAACGAACTGTTACATTTTAATATACATACATGTATAAACAAACGGCATGTTTTGGAAGTTAAAATTATTAACAATGACATGTGTAACACAGCCTATATATTTGATTTGTAAATTATATTACTGACTGTTTGTTGTAGGAATGAGAGTATACTTGTCAAAAGGACGTCAGTGTACTGACTTGATCTTATTTGTGGCAGTTCACTATTCAGTTTTTTCTTTTATCTACCCTCATCATCAGACATGGCTTCTGTTGTAGCAGTGGACACTGCAGTCTGTTGTCTGCTTATTCCTCGATCTGAAGACAACAAGTGAAGCAAAATATTAACAAAAGTGATAGAAGTAACTAAACATTAAGTACAGTGCTAGTGATTTTCAAAATATCAGACATGCAGTGGCTGTTTTAAAAAACCCATAAGATGTTCAGTAGTGTTTATCAAATCACAAGAGATGGAGTTTTTGTTTATAAAACTATCAATGTGAAGTAGTGAATTACAAAACTGAGATGTGAAGTAGTGACTTACAAAACTATGAGATGTGAAGTAGTGACTTACAAAACTATGAGATGTGGAGTAGTGATTTACAAAACTATGAGATGTGAAATAGTGATCTTTAAATGGATGTGGAGTAGTGATTTACAAAACTGAAATGTGAAGTAGTGATTTATAAATCTGAGATGTGGAGTGAGGATATACAAGACAGATGTCGAGTAGTGATTTAGGTTCTATACCACCATGCAGTTCAATACTATTTAAATGTTAGAATATATTCTGCAAAAAAATACAACACTATCGAGAGGGTTATGTGACTACTAAGTTTAGGGAGTGCTCTCAACTGACAAGTACCATGTACAAAATCAACATGGGTCAACCACAACATTATTTAGTTTACCACCCTCGTGCCAGAGTACCGCCTCGTGTTGCTGTGATACAACTGGCACTATGCCACGTGCACAGTTGTTATCAGTTAGTACTACATATAACAACTAACTTCAACCCAATGGGTTATTTAAATACTACAGAGGTCAACCTACTTGTAATCATCAAGGAAAGATTTCAAAAGGCATATCAGAATTTTTTTTTATTTTTTTTTATGAAGAACCATTTCCTAAACCGGACTATATTAAGCTGCTACAACTAGTACTGACATGACAAATGGTGATGTGTTGCCTTAAAGGACTTATTATATTCAAGAATCAACTTCAAATGTCTATGTAGTAATTCAACCACCATTCATATTCGTGAAACAAATCAGAGTGGATGGTAACTAATCTAATATTCACGTTTCCGTATCAGCTATTCACATATGTAAGAAGAGTTAACAAGCTATTTCAACTTTACAAACTTTGGAATCTGCATAGATACAGAATGGACACCAGTATTAAATACAACACTTTTAACAGGAGGATGATACAAGGTATAAAACAAAGACTACTGATACCTGAGGTGTGACCTTTGTCGCCTGTACCTTCCTCTCCCGTTCTGGAAAAACAAAATGTGTGGCTATAACATTCCATTTAGAAAATTAATCACAATTTAAAAAAACATCAAAATATACTTACACACATAAAATAAAATATAGTACCACAAAATAAAAATAAAAATAATAAAAATATATATACTGATTCACATAAAATAAAATATACTACCATACAAAAAGAAATTCAACACCTGTTGATAAATAAATAATTTTATTGAATATCTTCGATAGTTTACAGTTCTGTTATTCGATTCCTATGGAATCCCACTTTACTGCCAGAAATGAAACCACTTTGTATAAATATGAATTCAAATGCATGGTTTTTTTGTCTTTCAGCACATTAACAACCACTTACTCTTTACATTCCCCGTCACCCTCCGTCTCCTCCTCAGTTTCTGTTCCCACGGGGGTCAAAGTCATGCTGTTAAACAGGTTGTAGGGTTCGCCAAGAATACCAACTCTGAAAAACAAATTGGTGCTTTAGTCAGTAACCTTTTAAATGGTCATTGAAATTGTGCTGTGACCAAACACTTAATTGAACCTCCAAATTGTAACATTTAGAAAATCTGTCCATAAATATGTTCCTTCTGTGTGCAAATATATGTAAATCTTTAACCAAAGGCCATCTAATGTGACCGTTACAGACAGGTTTTACGTTTTGTCCAAACAGCTGCAGAAATCAGAATTCCAGTAGTGTTCGATTGGTTAATGATTTTCAGTGTAATGAGACCATCACATCAAATAAAATTCTGAATAACATTGTTAACAACTACAATAAATTACTCTCCTACCTTTAATTACCGTCTGAGTTCACCCACATTTTGTTTAGACACAAATCAAGAAAGAATAGTTACAACGACATGTATTCCACAATCTAATTAAAATTAGCTCCACTATTGCATGTGGATCTAACAGCAGCCAGTTGTTGCTCATGTCCACCAATCAAAACCTTACTTGCAGAATCAAGAGAGATGGAAGGATGTGATGTAATCTAATAATGTCAAGAAAGATATAAAGCGGTTGTCATGATGTCAGATTAATTATATCACAAACTTCAGAGGCTTCCACCCCTCTTGAAGAGAGTTAAAAAACTAAATGGAAGATGGCAAAATATTGTGTGCTTTTTGTCCTAGAAGATCTCAGCGATGTTGATATATATATATATATATATAGGTGGAATCTGTGTAATTGTAGCCTAATGTTTTTTCCCCAGTTTGTCTCAGAACAAAACATGGGGAAATCTAATGGTAATTAAAGGTAGGAGAGTACTTTATTGTAGTTGTTAGCAATGTTATTCAGACTTTAGGTACAGTGAACAATGCAAGCAAATAAAAGAAACACCCTAGCTAGACTATTTTAGAACTGTTTGATATTGAATGATGGTTTTTGTGCCTAACATTAAGTGATGGGATTGATATCTGTCAAAATGTGCAAACACTTCTGGGTCTTCTTGCTTAGTTTTCGTTGATTTTATTTCTTCTACTGATGACCATAAATGTTAGGTTTGGTTTGTACATCAATCCAAAACCACATAGAAACACCTGAATACTGAAGGTATTACAAGTACTTCATGTCTGCATGCTGTGTGATGTCCTGTCTGGAATAGTGATATACAAGATACCTTGCTACTGATCAGTAAATGTAGCTAGATTAGGCTATGTCACAACAGCAGGTTTCTTCTCACATTAACAGCTAGGCAGTGACTTGCATGCCCAGAGCAGAATGCTTGAGCCTTAGTTCAGTATACTGGTAACAATGAACGTGTTGCAGTACCATCAAATAAAGACTCACTTGTATTTCTTTGGGTTAATGGTCAAGTTCTTTTTGATCTGCGCGTCTAGTTCTTCATCTTCTTTGATATTACTAGCCTGCATAGCTTGAGCCAAAAGCTTAAATGAAAACAATAGGGTATGATAACCACTGACGGTAGCACTTTACTGTAATCTCACTATTAAGCTTGAGTTGATCATTCTGTGCCATAAATGAAAAAATATATATTAAAGGACACATTTTTTATTGAAAAAAGAAACAAACAAGCTTATAAAATGATCCAAAGCCATTTTTGTGACTTGGTAGCTAACAAAAAATTGAAAATGTACAATAATACATGAAGTAATTTTTGTATAATGCACTCCCTACTGGCTTTAGCTGGTGGGAAATTCATAAGCTAATTAGCTGGTCTTTCACAGAGAAACTCTGGTTCAACCTCAGTTGAGGTGATGGTGAGAAAAATTCAACTGTCTAAGCTATTACATGTTCATTATCACATCTTCTAATCTGGATATAATTATATTTATGTCATACTGCATGTATATATAATATAATATAATGAGATGTATAATATTAGCAAGTTCTACACACCCTAACCCTGGTTATAATTATACATATATGATGCTGCATGTAACTATGAAATATATAATATTAGCAAGTTCTACACACTTTAATGAGTAACTTCAGCATTACAAGCTGCTGTTAGTTTAATTTGCATAAAACTGACGATTCATACCTTGTGGCCACTGGCTCAGATTTCTTGAAAAGCCAGTGTGCTTCTTCTTTTGGTGAAGGCAAAATGGAAACAACAGCTGGTGACCTCTGACTGAAATACAATGGTCCAACACATCTTACATCAACTCTATTAAATTAAACCATCTTTACTTCTGACTTAGTTTACTTCATAAATACACATGTATTATTATGTTTCAAGTAGTAGAACTGGTTTCTCTTTTTCCCCATTACCATCATTCTTATTTCTTCTCTTTGAGTTCTTTTTCTTCCTATTCCAATAGAACTTCCACATCCCAGTCTCTGACTGTACAGACGTCCATCTGTTCTTATAATTAGTGCAACATATTTTATAATCACCACTAGTTTTTATTGTCTGGTTTTCAGCGGTCCTCACATATCAGCCGGCGTCGGCGCAATTTTTCTAATCGCAGGAGTCGATTGGGGATTTAGAGCCTGTGGATGAATCGGGCGAATTTCATGTCTGCAACGTGTGCCCTCACATATTAGAAAGGGCCCGGGCGGTGCCCTTTGAACATTGGATCGCAGTGGAGACAGTGCGGCCACCAGGGTGTCGGCCGGACGCCACTAGATAATCTGGCGGGCGCCGGCTGATCAAAGAACAGATCGGTAGGCGTCCTGGCGGAGCACAGCCAGGCAACTGGCGATTGATGTTTGGCTTCCCCCCAGCGTCCATGCCTTGAGTGTATATAGATGTGCTGTATAAAGTTGTACAGTAGGCGTGCGCTACAACAGCTTGCTCTGAATGTGCACATAAAGCCCTATGACCTGACCTTAAGTTGTACATTTCCTGTCCTGGACAGAGGAACCAGCTGAGGCTGACACCTGTGCCCAGGACAGGCATGCGCTACAACAGCTTGCTCTGAATGAGCACGTTAAACTCTCTGACCTGACCTGACATTATTTCTGAGGACTTCTTGGAGGTTGGACGTGTCTCTATTTTTATATTTAAAGTTTTAAAGCTTTGGACAAATTGCTCAGCTGGGGGAGCAGGGGGGTTGGGACCAGCGGGGCCCCCGGCCTATGTTGAACAAATCGTTCTGTGAGGGGGCCGTGAAAATTCCACGGCGCCCAGCTAATTTTTTTCCAATAATTTTCATCACAATCTTCAGGTGGCCACCAGAACAACAGTTGGCTTCCGGCAGCCCACTGGTCGAGGCCCTAGCAACGTGTCTACGGGATTGCCACGACCTAAAATCGCGCTTGGAAAATTGCAGATTTGGGAGTCAGGTTTTCACGCCCGCGGGGTTCGGGCGACCCCTAAAAATTGCAGCGGAGCCCATAGAAATCGGGCAGTGTCCACCCAGACGCCTCGCGAAAATGCCCTTTTTGGTCTGTTTTAAGAGTCGCGCGGGCGCCGCGACCGATATGTGAGGGCCGCTTTAGGAAGCACTATCAATAAGCTACATTGCTTTCCTGATCATTATCTAGTGTCTTGGAGCAGAAGACTAAAAGTCAGAGATTGCATCTTGGGACAGCTATGGTCTTAGCCTAATGTCATCAAAACACTAGAGATATTTTGTTGTTTGTTGTCGGACTGTAAAATGTCTTTTAAACAAAATGATATGTCTATTTCAATCATAATTCAGTTGTAAGATCAGTTTGAATATCCTTTAAAATTTAAATGATAAAATGCTTTACTTACGTAATAATGGATTTTATTGCTGGTCTTTTCCTGTTGGAAACAAAAACAATTGTGTAATGCAATACGTACAGGTAACACAAGAAAGAATTGGGATCACCTTAAGGTCATGGTTTAAGTTTGTTTTTGTTTAACGACAACACAAGAACACATTGATTTATTAACATCGGCTTTGGATGTCAAACAGTTTGTCATTTTGACATGTAGTCTTAGAGAGGAAACCCACTATATTTTTCCATTAGTAGCGATGTATCTTTCATATGCACTATCCCACAGACAGGATAGTACATACCACAGCCTTTGATATACCAGTATAGTAAATTGTATCAAATATTTGTCAATTTAGTACCTAAAGGCCTCAGATAAGATTAGCATTGCTAATGTGTTACCTTCAATAATTAATTTAAAAGTATTTATTATAAATATAATATTATAGAAATTATAGCATCTAAATTGAATTTTCATTTTATGTTTTACAGGTTGCAGAATTTTTTAAAATAAAGATAAACTATTGAATTACATTTCTGGGTGACAATATTAGAAATCATTGCAACGAGAAAGTTCACGCACGGATGAAGTCTTCTGTATTCAGCTGGTGTTAATTTCTTTTCTGTAGAATCTCTTCTTTCTTCTGGTTTTGGTGCTTTTTTCAGATCTTCTTTTAACTCTGACAGATTGTGTAACAGTACGTTTACATCATAAAATAGTTCAAAATTGATTAAATAATAAAATATTTATATCATAAAACACTCTTCAAATGATTAAATAATAAAATGTTTCTATGGCAAACAGATCTGAAATTGATTAAATAATAAAACATTTGTATCATTAAAAAAAAGTCCTGCACTTATTAAGTAATGATATATTTATATCATTAAAATTGAATTCATCGTTGCAGCAGTTTGAGAATTCACGACATGGGAGGGGCGGGAGTTGACTTTTTAGTATGCTCACAAAATTATATTTTATTTAAACCCAGTATGCACAGACAAAATGTTCAGCAGACTACCAGGCATGAAATAAAAATGATGGTGCCTTCTGTCTCCCTGTGTGATGAATTGTGCAGCAGACCATCCTTTAATATTTTTTTTGAAAGGTTAACTTTAAATCTATTTATTGTATACTTTTTATTCCCAATGAGTAAAATGTGTTATTCCTACTTATGCTTTCAGCTAATTGCTGCAAAGCTTCTTACACCTTAAGTGACATCAATGTTTTCATTATGTACAATACAGAGCAGATGTGATAAACTGTACAAATTAAATCACTACTATACAAACTGTCACTATTCAAGAGTGTTAACTCTTGGTCCTTTTTCCTTTTAGCCAAAAATCTATTTTACTGCAGGATTTTTAATAATTTTTATAAAATTGAAATAGCCTTTATCGGAAATGAAAATATACTTAATGCCATCTCCTGGTATTTTACCATAACTTGGTAAAACACGTTTTGATCTGGTTTTAAATTTACTTTATTATAAAGTTACCTTTAATATTACTATTAAAAACTAGGTATAAATTATTGATGAAGTAATGTCTCTATCTGTGTGAGCACTGGTCTTATCTTCAGGGGCGTACTTGACACGAATCGCTGGGTTATCTGTGTGAGCACTGGTCTTACCTTCAGTGGCGTACTTGACACGAATCGCTGGGTTGAAGGTGTCCGATCTCAACATCCTGCAACCAGACAAAAACTCTGTTATACATCTTGCACTGACCCAAGGGGCGTGTATTGGGGGGTGCAAACCCCTCCCCAACATTTGTTGTGCTCATCCCCCACCCCAAACAAATGCAGTGTTTAACAGATGAATAAAAATGTATTTATTTATTTTTAGCAAAGGAGATGTAATATCTTGGTCTGTTGGAGGATGAATGAAAGAAGGAAATGTTTTATTTAACAATGCACTCAACACATTTTAT
The DNA here is from genome assembly GCF_016097555.1 of Gigantopelta aegis. NCBI lineage: Eukaryota > Metazoa > Mollusca > Gastropoda > Neomphalida > Peltospiridae > Gigantopelta > Gigantopelta aegis. The sequence goes on from NC_054702.1 coordinate 87,739,894, forward strand.
TTATGGTTATATGGCGTCAGACATATGGTTAAGGACCACACAGATATTGAGAGAGAAAACCCAGTCAACACTTCATGGCAGGGGTGGGGGAAAATAAAATTGTCAATCGCTCCCATGTGATGTCATCATACCAGGGAGGGGGGTGGGGGGAAGAAGAAAGGAATACAAATACAAATTATAAAATCATTTAAAAGGTGATATTTGCCAAATAGTGTTTTAAAAACAAAATCATAGTGGCATTTGTATATTTATATCTTGAATCATGAATGCTAAACGATAAACATCAAAACATGAAAGAAAAACAAAATGTTTGATCACATCAGTGAAAAAAACTAATTGTACTGTATATATTTTACATAATGGAAAAAATAATATAAAAAAAGGAATAAAAGTTATGCATTTTAACTCCCATATATGTATAAAAAGTATGAGTATTCAGTACTGTGTCCTGAAAATTAATAAACAATAGCACCGTTGGAGCGTTTGACAACTTGAGCTAGCACACATTTAGACAAAACCATTAATAACATTGTCGCCGATTGGATGACATTTGACCTCTACTGGCTTTAGAGATAGCCGGTTTAGCTATTCCAGCTCACTCCCACTTGTAACAAAAAAGGTGGAAACCTTTTTTTAATTTTAAAGTCCTTTATAATTATTTGATACACTACATTGAACAGTCAACAAGAAATACATTTTATAGATTATTTCAGTATATTTTATGCTATTTCAAGCAGTTTGTATTTCACAAAAGCCTCTTGCCTCACTCAACCCGACAGAGCTCGTACACAGTTATTAAAGGAGAGGACAATTAAGGCATTTGGCCTGGTATGCATATTCAACAATATATAATGCACATTATTGCTTAATATCAACACGTATAATCATATAGTTAATTAATAAAACGGTTAAATGTGACGGCTATTATATATAACGGGCACAGCTATTTTGTACCATCTCAGTGAGTACGCCCTCTGGCGAGCTGGTGGTTACGTAATACTTAACGTGTAACGTCAGGAATGAGCCTTAGAACTAGAGAAACACAATCTACCTGGTTTTTGCGGGATGATAAATAGTCGTACATTGCAATGTTCTGTAATAATACACATTCCAGTAAGCCAGCAATAAGTATATCCAGCACTATATATATATTATTTTTCAATACAAAATAAAATACCATTGTCAAAGTGGCTACACAACAAGTCGAAACAATTAACAATGTTTTGCCCATGCATTAACCTACGTACTGAAATGATACACGGAGTGTTTTCTTAGTTAATTGGTCTATGCTGTTAGTTGCTTCTACCTGTGATTCCTGATTGGCAGGTGTGTATTTGATTGGTAACCAGACGAACCAATTAATTGACGCTGTCTAGACACAAAAATACATACCGGTATTGTGGAATATTACCTGTCGCCCCTAAAATTGTAATGGACATGGTTTATTACTGTAAATAGTTCTGTAAAACTATTGATTAAGTAGACTTTTCCATCTAAAACCACAGAACTGACCAATTACGTAGTTCCAAAGAAAAGAAAATTATCACTTGGGTATCGTGGGTTGTCATTTTTGCTCCAACGTAGCATATCAATAGGCCTAATAGTGTACATTTTTCCTTTGGATTATTTAACAGAGAAAAATACTATAACCCCATTTTGTTCCGTTAATGCAACTTGAAATATATTTAGTTAAATAGTTTATTATATTATTACGTCATTTATGCTGTTTTACAAGTCAGGTTGATCAAAGAAAAGCACCATGTCGAAAATTACTGCTTTCGCCCCAAGCTATCCCACCGGACGTCACAAAAACGAAACAAAATGGCTGCCCCCAGTTAGCAGGAATAATCAAGTTTTTTTATTAACTCTAAAATTACACGTTTTTCATTTGCTAAAGTATCAGTATGTGTTGGTGGTCCGAGTATGCATCTTTCCAACACATAAGGCTCTTGTTTGAGTTGATCCTACCTTTAACAAGTGTTGATTGTGACCAGTTGCAAACTCTGGGTCCTTTGTTTTAATTGGAGTGTAGCTTTCTCACCAAGAATGGTGTTATTGTTAACATCTGTTTAATCCCGTAGCCAGCTCAGCGGCTTTGACCAATGTCTAGCCTAGTTGCAGTGGATTGATACTATTGTAGGTCCGATTTGAGGTAGACTAAAATCACAGACGTCTGAAACACCAGTCAGTTTGACAACTATTTATTTATTTATTATTATTTTAAATTATGCACAAGATACCAATGTCTGGGCAGGCCAATCCAATTGATGGATAGGAATTTGTTCCAATAATAGAAATGGACAGGTGCTTCAGACCGACAAGAATGACAAAAGTGGGACCGGCAAACAAACGTTTTTAAAAAATAATTTTAGTCTCAGAGATCGAGAATCGGTCCCAGACCGGGAAAAAAAGGGCTTTTCCCCACCTCTGCTTCATGGGCTACTCTTCTCGATTAGTAACAAGGATTCTTTTATAAGCACCATCCCACAGACAGGGTAGTACATACCACAGCCTTTGATATACCAGTCATGGTGCACTGACTGGAACAAGAAATAGCCCAATGGGCCCGACGGGGATCGATCCCAGACCGACTGCGCATCGAGTGAGCGCTTTACCACGGGGTTACATCCAGCCCCTTGTTTTGTCTATGTATAAAAAATGCCTGTTAATATATTTTCGAATACAGTAAATTCCCCTTTTTTAAATTGCACCCTTTCTCTAAATAAAAATCCTGCACCTACCCATGTACATTATTCTTTTACAGAGACCATTCAACAATTACATAACTCTCTAGAGTGAAGTGGGTTCTATGTTACAGGGGAGGGAGGTCTTTGTCAGGAGTTGCATAACATTTTTTAAACACTGTCTCATATTTATTTATAAAATAAAATAAAATGCCACCAGTCATTGATATTATGTTCTCTGGTATTTATTACCAAACCAAACAAACATATGAAGAGAATATCAAAGAATATTGGTCAACTTATTATAAGGAGAGCTGGGATTGGTGGTGCTTAATGGCCCCATACAGATAGTTGCCATTGATCTAAACTTTTGTATACACAGTCAAGTACTGAGTTATCTTCTATAAACAATATTTCTTACTGACTTTATAATAAGTAATACTCACTATACACATGTCTATAAAGAGTTTATGATAGATTCCATTTATCAGTCTATGTGAGTCAAGGTAAGTCATGTTTTATCATTATGTTACCTGCCAATTTCTTTCTTGACAACTTCAAACTCTTTTCTTCTGAATGTGATCCACACAACATATGTGCAAAACGTGTAAAAAGCCTGGAAAGAAATCAAAATACAATTTTCACAATTTACAAAGAATAACATACTTCAATCAAACAAATTTGTAAAAGTCTGATCATTTTGAGCAAATGTTAAACATATAATCAATGCACATGCATGTATTTGTTTAATTTAATAACAAAATTCAGTATATATTCTCCTTAATTTTGTTCATAACCAAAGGCCACATTTCCATAACACTTTACCATAATTAAATTATCCATTTGTTATGTAATCCAAAATACATGCATTGACTAAAGGCAAAGAGCAATAGAAAAGTGGAACATTGAATTACCGGTAAGAAAGTAAATAAGTAAAAGGGCCTGCATCTTTCAAAGACATTACATCAATTCTGGTGGGGTGGGATGTAGCCCAGTGGTAAAGCATTCGCTTGATGCACAGTCGGTCCAGGAACGATCCCCATCAGTGGACCCATTGGGCTATTTCTCGTTCCAGCCAGTGCTCCACAACTGGTGTAACAAAGGCCGTGGTATGTACTATCCTGTATGTGGGATGGTGCATATAAAAGATCCCTTGCTGCTAATCAAAAAGAGTAGCCCATGAAGTGGCAACAGCGGGTTTCCTCTCTCAACATCTGTGTGGTCCGTAACCATATGTCTGATGCCATATAACCATAAATAAAATGTGTTGAGTGCGTTGTTAAATAAAACATTTCTTTCTTCAATTCTGGCAGACTTTATTAACTTACCTCAAACATACTTTTATCTTTGTGTGTGGAGGATACTCTTGACCTGCAAAATAAAGAAAACGAATTAAAAAAAAACATGATTGTTTGGTGAAATTTTTAGTGGACAGGTTTATACATAGAGATAGAAAACATCCACTCAGCAGATGAGAAAAGGAATGGAAAGGATATTTTTAATCTACGTCTATTTGGAGTTTAATGTATGGTTAGTTTGACATTTGGTCGAGTAAGACAGAAAACCTGAAGCTACCACACAGACTATTCCTATATATAAAACAGCAAGGGGATCTTTTATTTGCACTTTTCCACAGGCCAGTGAGACGTAGCCCAGTGGTAAAGCGCTTGCTTGATTAGCGGTCAGTCTATGATCAATCCTTGTTGGTAAACCCATTGGGTTATTTCTCATTCTAATCAGTGCCCATGACTGGTATATCAAAGGCTGTGGTATGTACTATCCTGTTGCATATAAAAAGATCCTTTGCTACTCATGGAAAAATGTAGTGGGTTTCCTCTCTAAGACTATACACCAAAACTACAAAATGTTTGACATCCAACAGCCGATATGCTCTAGTAGTGTAGTTAAACAAAACAAACTTTTAATTTTTTTCCATAGGAGTGTATATTATTCAGTGTTTGATGTACCAGTTGTGGGGAACTGGCTGGGACTGAAAAAGACCTATAAGTGCATGGAGGACAACTGATCCTCTACCTCAGGCAAGAGCTCTTATCACTGAGCTACATCCCACCACACACAGCTGGGGATCACCGTTAGGATAGTGAATTAGAGATGGCGATATCAGCTCACCATACTTTACCAATCTGTATGCAAGTTCAAGAAGATACCAAATTTAGACAGTGTTGCAAAAAGGCTTTTAAATTTCATTACCATTTTAATTTTAATAAAATAGGATAGTGACTTAGAGATGGCGATATCAGCTCACCATACTTTACCAATCTGTATGCAAGTTCAAGAAGATACCAAATTTAGTATTCAATGGCTGAATATATTTCATTACCATTTTAATTTTAATTAAATTGTTTCGGTGGGTGTTAAAAAAGAAACAGAATCAAACTGTTTAAGCATATAATTATATATTTTAACCAAAAATAAATATATTTTAATTCTAAAAATAGTTTAAAATTTGAAAGCTGGACTTTTCAATGGTTGAATATATATGTTATTAAAAGTACTGACTTTCCACAACACATGTGGTGGTAATCCTCAAGGCCGAGCCCCAGCACGAGCACACAGTAGTATTGTCCCAGCAGGCACTGCGCCACCTCGATACGCACGCACACCTCCGCATACGCCTTCTTCTCCGACAGACTCGGCTCGCTGAAATCACACGTTTCATAGATTTAGCTTTTATTTTCTATCTGCCAGTTTAAAGTAGATCTCGGAAAACTGCTAGGTTGATAGCCTTATTCACCCAGAGTTCTCATCAGTCTAATTTTGAATTACTCTTTTTATTTGCACATTAGAGTTTGGACATTATAAACATAGCTTATGAAAAATGACAAGGGTTATCTGTAAAAATTTAGGTATAAAACATTATAAATGGTTTGTGTAAATTTTCAAATTCTCAGAGGTCCACAACGCAATTTGTTTAATAACTGGTTATCATATCTCTAGACAACAATGTCAACAATAATAAAAACCCTTTCTTTGATGACACGACGACTGAGAAGTGGAGTTGGATACCAAGATATTTTAACTAGTATTAACATACGATTTTAGAAAGTTTCAAGCATAATATTTATATTGGGTTTTTGTTTTAGGAGCATTATTTGAGCTACATTAAATTTCATCCTTGATTTATGTGGACCCCAAAAAATAAACAATTTTTTTTTTTTTATTCAAATAGTCCCATTGTTATGTGCATTAATAGACAATACTAAAGTTGTTATTCTTGGATATATTATGTATTTTTAATATTTAAACATACAATGATAATTTTTGAAATAAATAACTTGAAGACGAACCTATACTTACATATACATAGGATTTTTCTTATTTTCTTGACTCATTTTCTCAAAAAAGCAGTTGAAATAACTGAGAAGATGAAGTAGAAACTCATCAAACTGTTCCGTCCTGAAACATGCAATACAATTATTAGACAACAAATTTAAATACAAAAACAAATCATCCCAAGCTGCCATCTGTCATTGGGTGACACAATAGTGAAGTATGTTTGAATGAAAGTCTTTTTAATTCATAATTCCTATTTAGAGAAATAAAGGAAGTATTTTTTTTTTTTTTGACTCACTCAACACATTTTAATTACAGTTATATAGCATCAAACATATGGTGAAGGACCACACAAATAATAAAAGAGATATCCTGCTGCCGCCATGCAATGGACTACTCTTTATGATTAGTTGAAAGGGATCTTTTATATTCAGCTTCCCACAGACAGGATAGTTCATACCATGCAGCCTTTTTTACACCAGTTGTGGACCACTAGTTGGAACGAGAAATAGTCCAACGGGACCACCATCAACAGGGATCAATCCTAAACCAACCACACATTAAGCCGATACCAGGCTGCGAACCCTGTACCTACCAGCCTGTAGTCCGATGGCTTAACAACTGTGTCACTGAGGCCGGTTTCTCTATCTACATATCTGAAACAGTACAATGACCTACACTAAGCAACCACATGTCTTAAATGGACATTCTGTTTTGTAGTCACTTTCGGTGCTGCTAAAACATAAGTTCAAGTTAAAAGTTAAAGTTTGTTTTGTTTAATGACACCAATAAAGAACATTGATTTATTAATCATCTGGTTTTGGTAATTCTGATATGTATTCCATTAGTAGCAAGGGATATTTTATATGCACTTTGCCACATACAGGATAGCACATACCCAGGCACGGATCCAGAGGGAGGTCAAGGGGGTATGGACCTCCACTGCTCAGAACAACCTTTTTTTAACTTTGTTGAATGAGTGATTGAATTAATAAATAATTAGTTGCATAAAATTCTGAATCCGCGCCTGCGTGTGGGTGTGGGTAATTTTTGGCATGCTTCCATCAGAGAACTGTTCAAGCATGCCTGTTAGTGCACAACTTCTGACTTCGCCAGAGATGGGGGGAAAAACGATCAGAAAATAGGTCCACCAAAGGGTTTTGATCCTGCAATGAAAGCACCTCAGGCGAGCAATTTAACACATGTTGAACTGTATACTGACACTATTTTCTTCATTTTACTACAATGCATTAACGTGGCTATTTAATATTACAGCACCTCAGGCGAGCAATTTAACACATGTTGAACTGTATACTGACACTATTTTCTTCATTTTACTACAATGCATTAACGTGGCTATTTAATATTACAGCACCTCAGGCGAGCAATTTAACACATGTTGAACTGTATACTGACACTATTTTCTTCATTTTACTACAATGCATTAACGTGGCTATTTAATATTACAGCACCTCAGGCGAGCAATTTAACACATGTTGAACTGTATACTGACACTATTTTCTTCATTTTACTACAATGCATTAACGTGGCTATTTAATATTACAGCACCTCAGGCGAGCAATTTAACACATGTTGAACTGTATACTGACACTATTTTCTTCATTTTACTACAATGCATTAACGTGGCTATTTAATATTACAGCACCTCAGGCGAGCAATTTAACACATGTTGAACTGTATACTGACACTATTTTCTTCATTTTACTACAATGCATTAACGTGGCTATTTAATATTACAGCACCTCAGGCGAGCAATTTAACACATGTTGAACTGTATACTGACACTATTTTCTTCATTTTACTACAATGCATTAACGTGGCTATTTAATATTACAGCACCTCAGGCGAGCAATTTAACACATGTTGAACTGTATACTGACACTATTTTCTTCATTTTACTACAATGCATTAACGTGGCTATTTAATATTACAGCACCTCAGGCGAGCAATTTAACACATGTTGAACTGTATACTGACACTATTTTCTTCATTTTACTACAATGCATTAACGTGGCTATTTAATATTACAGCACCTCAGGCGAGCAATTTAACACATGTTGAACTGTATACTGACACTATTTTCTTCATTTTACTACAATGCATTAACGTGGCTATTTAATATTACAGCACCTCAGGCGAGCAATTTAACACATGTTGAACTGTATACTGACACTATTTTCTTCATTTTACTACAATGCATTAACGTGGCTATTTAATATTACAGCACCTCAGGCGAGCAATTTAACACATGTTGAACTGTATACTGACACTATTTTCTTCATTTTACTACAATGCATTAACGTGGCTATTTAATATTACAGCACCTCAGGCGAGCAATTTAACACATGTTGAACTGTATACTGACACTATTTTCTTCATTTTACTACAATGCATTAACGTGGCTATTTAATATTACAGCACCTCAGGCGAGCAATTTAACACATGTTGAACTGTATACTGACACTATTTTCTTCATTTTACTACAATGCATTAACGTGGCTATTTAATATTACAGCACCTCAGGCGAGCAATTTAACACATGTTGAACTGTATACTGACACTATTTTCTTCATTTTACTACAATGCATTAACGTGGCTATTTAATATTACAGCACCTCAGGCGAGCAATTTAACACATGTTGAACTGTATACTGACACTATTTTCTTCATTTTACTACAATGCATTAACGTGGCTATTTAATATTACAGCACCTCAGGCGAGCAATTTAACACATGTTGAACTGTATACTGACACTATTTTCTTCATTTTACTACAATGCATTAACGTGGCTATTTAATATTACAGCACCTCAGGCGAGCAATTTAACACATGTTGAACTGTATACTGACACTATTTTCTTCATTTTACTACAATGCATTAACGTGGCTATTTAATATTACAGCACCTCAGGCGAGCAATTTAACACATGTTGAACTGTATACTGACACTATTTTCTTCATTTTACTACAATGCATTAACGTGGCTATTTAATATTACAGCACCTCAGGCGAGCAATTTAACACATGTTGAACTGTATACTGACACTATTTTCTTCATTTTACTACAATGCATTAACGTGGCTATTTAATATTACAGCACCTCAGGCGAGCAATTTAACACATGTTGAACTGTATACTGACACTATTTTCTTCATTTTACTACAATGCATTAACGTGGCTATTTAATATTACAGCACCTCAGGCGAGCAATTTAACACATGTTGAACTGTATACTGACACTATTTTCTTCATTTTACTACAATGCATTAACGTGGCTATTTAATATTACAGCACCTCAGGCGAGCAATTTAACACATGTTGAACTGTATACTGACACTATTTTCTTCATTTTACTACAATGCATTAACGTGGCTATTTAATATTACAGCACCTCAGGCGAGCAATTTAACACATGTTGAACTGTATACTGACACTATTTTCATCATTTTACTACAATGCATTAACGTGGCTATTTAATATTACAGCACCTCAGGCGAGCAATTTAACACATGTTGAACTGTATACTGACACTATTTTCTTCATTTTACTACAATGCATTAACGTGGCTATTTAATATTACAGCACCTCAGGCGAGCAATTTAACACATGTTGAACTGTATACTGACACTATTTTCTTCATTTTACTACAATGCATTAACGTGGCTATTTAATATTACAGCACCTCAGGCGAGCAATTTAACACATGTTGAACTGTATACTGACACTATTTTCTTCATTTTACTACAATGCATTAACGTGGCTATTTAATATTACAGCACCTCAGGCGAGCAATTTAACACATGTTGAACTGTATACTGACACTATTTTCTTCATTTTACTACAATGCATTAACGTGGCTTTTTAATATTACAGCACCTCAGGCGAGCAATTTAACACATGTTGAACTGTATACTGACACTATTTTCTTCATTTTACTACAATGCATTAACGTGGCTATTTAATATTACAGCACCTCAGGCGAGCAATTTAACACATGTTGAACTGTATACTGACACTATTTTCTTCATTTTACTACAATGCATTAACGTGGCTATTTAATATTATAGGTTTTTGTGCTTTTGTTTTTTTAATTTTTTAAAGAAAAGGAAAGGAATATTTACTTAATGACATGTCAGTCTTTTTCCATTAACTAGGGCTCTTTGGTGTCACTGTCTAATGTGGTTATGTTGACACTTGGTCAAGACTGAGTGAGGGAATATTTGCTGCTGCTGTTGCCACAGGTTATTCCAACCAAAAAACAGCAAGGGTTCTTTTATATAAATTTACCTAGTCAGGACAGTACAAACCATGGCATTTCATGTGTACCAGTTGTATGGCACTGGTTGAGATGAGGGGGAAAAAAAGCAGTCCATCAAAGTTGATCAATCTTACATCCACCCACACCTCTGGCATGGTCAATGGGTTGGGCCAGGATTTAGTTCAGGCAGTTGAGTGCTCATTTGATGTGCTTGCATCACAGGATCAAATCACCTTGGGGTGGATCCATGCAACTGACTGGGTTTGTTCTCATTCCAACCAGTACACCACAACTGATCAAAGGCCGTGGTATGTGCTTTCCTGTCTTTGGGAAAGTGCATATAAAAGATCCCTTGCTGCATTAGGACAAATGTAGTGGGTTTCCTCTGATGACTATATTTCAGAATTACCAAATGTTTGACATCCAATAGCTGATGATTAATTATTCAATGCGCTCTAGTGGTGTCGTTAAACAAACAAACTTTAACATTTGGACATGGGGTTTGCAGGTTTTGACAAGTGTTACCGAATAGCATGGTCATGGTCATAGTTTTAATATGCACATTCAGAGCAAGCTGTTGTAGCACGTGCCTGCCCACCTCTGGTAAACATTCTGTGGTTTATATCTATAGGCCGTTAGGAACAACATCTAGCACCTGGTGTAAGGGGCACAATCTCCAGTGGAGGGGAGTAAAGTCTCTAGTGGGGGAGTGCACAAGCCAGATTTTGATCTTTATTTATATACAGTAGGACAATTTCATTCTCGAATGGAGGAGGGGTGTGGGCTGTTATAAACACAACAGACTTTGTGACAAGTCCTTGTGGTGCTGAAAATACTTCCTGAGCTGGTCAGCTAATTAAAATAATCAAACTCAAAAGTATTAAAACACAATTCTTTCACAGATCAACAGTAAAAATACTTGAATGAATCACTGAATTTATAGGTTGATGTATATAAGAGAAAAACCTACTAACATAAAGAGATTGCGAACAGCGTCTGGAATCAGTTCACCTGAGCTTTCAGACATCATTTCATGGGCTACCGCTGAAATATCAAACAACAAGAGTAAATAATTTAGGAAAATTAAAAGGTAGTGCTGGTATACAGTTGTTTGGGGTTTGTACGGATGGGGGTATATTATTTTAATTGAAATGATGGTGTTATATGCTGAGATTAAGCTGCTATTCACCAAACATATTTGAAAGTTGAATTTAGCAAATATATTTCATTAGTAAATCACAAAACAAAATTCAATTAAAAAATCAATTAAAAAAAATAATTCTGTAACAAGCCTTATTTTTGTTATATTTTAGATAATGCAGTTTTAAAAACACAGTGTCGGAAGAAATAAATGAAAGAACCCAAAGGGCCAAACGCAATTGTAAATATAACCAACACTTAATATCGAGCAAGGTGACAGTGGGGTGATCTGCTGTGTCTTTCTTTGATGCATATGGTGACTTGGTGAGACCAGTCAGGGTCTGACCGCGGCCCCTTCCGACAGTGAGAGACCGAACTGTGCTGGACGCAGCCCTGAAAAATACACATGCAAATACACAAATCACACAGCAATATCAGCAGTAGAGTGCACCAAAATCTGCTGTAATGTGCATCTTGCATAGCATCCAATCGTACATGAAAACAATTCACATTGTCATCTACAAATACATGTCTATAACTTTATTATAACATCTATTTAAAGGCAAGGGTGGATCTATGATTTCCATGGGGGAAGAAAATTTTTAAAAGGAATTTTAGAAAGTAACACAAAATGAATGCTGCCCCACATTCCCATTACATAGATCTTGGAATTGAATTGAATTGAATGGATGTTTAACGACACCCCAGCACATAATAATACATCGGCTATTGGGTGTCATACAATGGTAAAAATAAAAAATAAAAGGTTAGGTTAAAAACAGTGTATAGAGCTGTGCGGTGGTACATGAAATTTGAAATGTTAAGTCAAAGACAGTCTAAAGAGCTGTACAAAATAATACATATCACATTTGTTATAAAGGTAAAATTCATGTTACAAATCAAATATTACACAAAAGTAAATATAAATTTGGAATAAAATCCAGTTTCTTTTAAAAACTTTAGTACAAGTTCAGGGTGGAATCTAAAGGATTCCACCACATCTCTTGCTTCGAATATATCGTTTCTAGTCTGGATCAGATGATTACACTCCACCAAAATATGGTGCACCGTCAGTGTACACTGACAATGCTCACACTGAGGTGGATGATCCTTCTTGAGAATAAATGAATGGGTAATGTAAGTATGTCCGATGCGAGCACGACACAAGACTATTTCATCCCTTCTGCACCGACTATAGGAGGACTGCCACTCTCTCAGGACTGGCTTAACAGAATGAAGCTTGTTCGCGACCGCACCGTTCCAATCATCTTGCCAAGTAGAAAAGATATAATTATTTACGTGATATTTGAGATCACTATAGGGAATACCAGCATTGGCATGTGGCAAAGTCAAAGCAGACTTGGCAGCACAATCTGCCTTTTCATTGCCTCTGATGCCAACATGGCTGGGTACCCAACAAAACACAATATTCTTATTATTAATAGATAAAAAGACACACTTTCGTATCAGCATCCCAATTAAGGGATGTTCTAGCTTCATATATTGTAAAGACTGGAGACACGAAAGTGAGTCGGTATAGATTATAAATTTAGAGGAGCTAGAGTTTTTTATTTCCTCTAGGGCTTTAATAATTGCCCAAGTTTCGGCACTAAATATAGATGCCAAATCAGGCAATCTCATAGAGATTATTTTGTCTGATGGAAAAACTGTGGCACAAGCCACAGAATTCCCATCCCATGACCCATCCGTGTAAATAGGGATGTAGTCACAGTATTTCTCTTTTATTTCCATAAAATATTGGTTATAAATAATTGGATCCGTGCGATCTTTCTTCAGATGCACGAGATCCAACACAATTTTAGGTGGTTTTATGCACCAAGGTGGCAAAACAAAATATGAAGGTGTTTCCAAAATGTCTGAAAGATCAATGTTGGAAGCAGATAAAAGCTGCCTAATGCGAAGACCAAATGTGCAGATTGCATTTGGCTTCGCATCAAACAACTTCATAAATCGGTTGTCAAAGATAGCGTTATGGGTGGGGTGTTTTGGCATTGACTTTATCTTGGTAGCATACTGCAGAGACAGCTTTGCACGTCTAGCACCCAAACTAGGTTCGTGTGCATCGACGTACAAACTTTCCACAGGAGATGTTCTGAAAGCACCAAGACAAAGCCTAAGTCCCTGGTTGTGTATGGGATCAAGCATCTGCAAGTAAGTCTTGCGTGCCGACCGATACACAATAGAGCCATAATCTAGTTTAAATCTAATCAAAGATCGATACAGTCGGAGCATAACCTTACAGTCTGCTCCCCACTCTGTGCTGGCAATAACTTTGAGAATATTTAGGGCCTTTAGCCCTTTCTTTTTAACATATTTTAAATGAGGTATGAAAGATAGCTTCCTGTCAAATATAATTCCCAGAAATTTGGTCTCCTCGACCACGGGAATCGGGCTTTTGTCCAGAAACAGCTGAGGGTCTAGGTGGTGACCTCTTTTCTGGCAGAAGTGCATACAGACCGTTTTTGACTTTGAGAATCGAAAGCCATTGTCAGTTGTCCATTGTTGAAGCTTATTCAAACAAAGCTGCAAACATAGATCTAGCAATGTATAAAAACAACAGCAAGTTTTGTTTACCTGTCACTTCGTCCTTTGCCATGTTCACCCTTTGCTTTCCTTCGTTTGTCTTGTTTATCACCAACTGAATTATTACTGCAGGTGAAAACATAAATAATAATCATATATATACATACACACACACACACACACACACTAATTTAATGAGACTACATGGTTGTGCTAATCACAGAGCACCTATAAATGTATTTCAGTAAAATAACAAAGAGCAAGGTGAGAATATATAAATTAAATTTACTAATTATGTTTGTTGCTACATGTGTAAAATGAGCATATGCAGTGAGATGATAAAATACTTTTATGAGATATCCTAAATATGCATTACAGTAAAACTTAATATACTACCGGTATGTCCATGTATATGTATTGCAACATTTTTCTAAATTACTTTATAAAGTAATACTTTTTTTAACTTTAATTTTACAAGACAAATTATTTTTACAAAAAATATTTCAATGTAAAACACTACATAGTTTAACACAGACAGTGGCAAATCTAATGAGGGCACCCTAAATTTTGCAACTTTTTTTTTTCCATTTTTGTTTTACGGTGGAGAATCTAAGGAATCCCATTGGGCCTTCAGCCACATGTCATTGCCCCCCACACCCCACTCCCCAAATGGATTTTCTAGATCTACCACTGACAGAAAATATTAATATAATACAATTTACTGGCATGTTCTGGAAACACTGTACTACTTTGAATCATTTTTGTAATTGGGGGGTGGGGGGGATGAATTCACAAATGTACAAACCATACACTGGGGCAGAGGGAGTTAATGGCAGTGAAGCTAGTAAGACGAGTTCTTTTTGACAAACCTACCCTTGGGAAAATTAATATATTTGATATATAACCTTTATTAAGGGGGAGATAGGTATCAAAGAAGAATACCTGTACTCTTTTAATTGTGGTTTGTGAAAATGTCAAGAATTGTTACTGGCTCTAAACACATTGTCATCAATTTGTTCAGTAAGTTGTCAGTTTTATTTCTAGAAATCATTGATATAACCTTAATGGCATGTACTTCACCAGTTTATGTACACTTTAGAGATCCTGAACCTTAATGGCATGTACTTCACCAGTTTATGTACACTTTAGAAACTGAACCTTAATGGCATGTACTTCACCAGTTTATGTACACTTTAGAAACTCTGAACCTTAATGGCATGTACTTCACCAGTTTATGTACACTTTAGAAACTGAACCTTAATGGCATGTACTTCACCAGTTTATGTACACTTTAGAAACTCTGAACCTTAATGGCATGTACTTCACCAGTTTATGTACACTTTAGAAACTGAACCTTAATGGCATGTACTTCACCAGTTTATGTACACTTTAGAAACTGAACCTTAATGGCATGTACTTCACCAGTTTATGTACACTTTAGAAACTCTGAACCTTAATGGCATGTACTTCACCAGTTTATGTACACTTTAGAAACTGAACCTTAATGGCATGTACTTCACCAGTTTATGTACACTTTAGAAACTGAACCTTAATGGCATGTACTTCACCAGTTTATGTACACTTTAGAAACTGAACCTTAATGGCATGTACTTCACCAGTTTATGTACACTTTAGAAACTCTGAACCTTAATGGCATGTACTTCACCAGTTTATGTACACTTTAGAAACTGAACCTTAATGGCATGTACTTCACCAGTTTATGTACACTTTAGAAACTGAACCTTAATGGCATGTACTTCACCAGTTTATGTACACTTTAGAAACTCTGAACCTTAATGGCATGTACTTCACCAGTTTATGTACACTTTAGAAACTGAACCTTAATGGCATGTACTTCACCAGTTTATGTACACTTTAGAAACTGAACCTTAATGGCATGTATTTCACCAGTTTATGTACACTTTAGAAACTCTGAACCTTAATGGCATGTACTTCACCAGTTTATGTACACTTTAGAGATCCTGAACCTTAATGGCATGTACTTCACCAGTTTATGTACACTTTAGAGATCCTGAAGTGCATAAATATTTAATATAGATTCATACAATTTTCACTTTCACTGTCAACTTCAGGGTTCTGCTTAGAAATTTATGAATGGTGGAAATGGCATACCACTTATTTTAAAATATGTGAATTTCACGACTTTATAATACTGATAAAATACTGGTCAGAACAAACTAGCATGGGTACAAAAGCTCTGCAATTATGTCACAAAACTGTTATGTATGCAATTACTGTTGATTATTAATAAAGACATTTAATTCAAACATAAATGTTTTATAAAGTAATATTTTGGTCTGTTTCTAATTTGTTTTGTTGTTGTTAATTTACAGGCAGGCCTGGAGGATGGGCATTTAGACAAGTGGGCTGGTAAAAATAAAAATAAACAAATACTTACTTCAAGTGACAGATGCTAGTTTTTATACACTAATGCATATTTTTCACTATTAGAGCCGTTTTTGTAACTGAAATCATACATTACTTACATTTTATTGTTTAGATTATTCATTTCCGTACATCCAAAGTATTTCTGGTTATCCTGGGTTTTTTAATATCACAAAATGCATTTATCATATTTTTAAAAAACGCACATGCATCTGAGAAGTAATGGTTATGGAGTCGAGTTCTAGTCTATTTTTACGGGTATTTCACAGTTTCAATGTCACAAAGTCTTGTTTCACTCTGTTATAACTTTATCCAAATGTGTTACAGGTTTATAAACTAGGGTCTGTGAAGTACTTTAATAAATAAAATATATTTCAGATAATCATACACATGTATGTATTAAGGATACAGGTTAGTTTTCTTTATAAATTCCAGACATACACATATATGTATTAAGCATACAGGTTAGGTTACCTTATAAATTCCAGACATACACATGCATGTATTAAGGATACAGGCCAGTTTACCTTATAAATTTCAGACATACACATGTATGTATTAAGAATACAGGTTAGTTTACCTTATAAATTCCAGACTTACACATGTATGTATTAAAGGAAGGGACAATTAAGGCATTTGGCCTGGTATGCATATTCAACGATATATAATGCACATTATTGCTTAATATCAACAAGTATAATCATATAACGGTTAAATGTGATGGCTATTATATATAACGGGCGCAGCCATTTTGTACTATCCCAGTGAATACGCCCTCTGGCAAGCTGGTGGTTACGTAATGCCTAACATGTCACGTCAGGAATTAGTCTTCGAACTGAAGAAACAAAACATACCTGATTTTTGCGGATGCATCGCAATTTTCTGTAATAATTAATTATTAATAGCCATCCCAGTAAGCCAGCAACAATTTAATTATATATTATTTTTTAATACAAAATAAACCACCATTGTCAAAGTGTTGAAATAACTGTACTGAAATAATAATCGGGAGTGTTTTCTTGGTTAATTGGTCTTTTCTTTCCGTGGCCTGTATTTGTGGTCCCTGATTGGCAGGTGTATATTTAGATGGTCCCCAGACACTGTATCTAGACACACTAAAAAGATGTGCCTCTTTTATTAAGATCACAGGGTATTGTGTAGTAACCGTACGGATACCCCTTCAATCGTAATGGGCATTATCAGCCACCTTGCTTTATTACTGTAAGTAATTCTGTAAAACCCTTGATTAAGTAGACTTTCCCATCTAAACTCACAAAACTGACCAATTATGTTATCCCAAAGACAAGAAAAGTATCACTTGGGTATAGTGAGTGGTCGTTTTTGCTCGAACGTACCCTACCAATAGGCCTAATAATATGCATTTTTTTCTTTGGATTTTTTAAAAAAGAAAAATGCTATAACTCTATTTCATTCTATTGATGCAAACTGAAATATATTTAGTTAAATATTTTATTATACTATCAAGTCATTTATGTTGTTTTACAAGTCAGATTGATGAAAGCGAAGCGCCTTGTTGTAAATTAGAGCGTTTGTTTACACTGTGCATAGCTGTAGGAGATGTACGGAGCTGACGTCACTTCGTCACAAAAACGAAACAAAATGGCTGCCCCCAGTTAGCAGGAATAATCATGGGTTTTTTTATTAACTCTAAAATTACGCATTTTTCATTTGTTAAAGTGTCAGTATGTGTTGGTGGTCCGGGTATGCATCTTTCCAACACATAAGGCTCTTGTTTGAGTTGACCCTACCTTTAAGGAAACAGGTTAGGTTACCTTATAAATTCCAGACATACACATTAAGGATTAAGAATACAGGCCAGTTTACCTTAATTCCAGACATACACAGGTATGTATTAAGCATACAGGTTAGTTTTCCATATAAATTCCAGACATACACATATATGTATTAAGAATACAGGCCAGTTTACCTTATAAATTCCACACTTACACATGTATGTATTAAGGAAACAGGTTAGGTTACCTTATAAATTCCAGACTAGGTGGTTCTTCTTTCCATGTCCAGCGCCCACTGGTTGGCAACAGAATCAGACCCTAAAATATGATTACATGACATTTTACAATAGGCCTAAATAATATTCGATTTAGCACATCAAGTCATGAAATGAATAATAAATAATATATAAAACAGACGGATGAACAGACAGGCAGAACATACTGTCTCAGACTTGGACGGATCGATTGACCCGTCAGAGAATCAACAAACAATTGAATCGGTCAACCAACCAATCTACTTTACTTTTCATTGCTTCCATGGATAAACAATGAATAAATGAAGTTGATTTTCTAACAGTAGCTAAGTTAATCAGTGTCTTAGAGATACCATTGATTTCCATGATTCTCATTAAGAAACCAACACTGGGTCAAAACACCCAAATTCCAGCCCTGATTTTATCAACCAAATTACTTGGGCCAGTAAATCAAGAAGTCAATACTAGAAAGCCATTAATAATACAATTGAATTTGAGCAATACAGATTACCTGAAACATATTAATAATTAAACTATACAGATACTAGTTCGAGTATCCTCTAGCCTTGTCCTACTTATATGTAACATTTGTTGGGTCAGGGCTAAAGATGTACTTTATCATAAAAGATTGTCAATTTTCAACAACCAAATGGAAGGAAGGAAATGTTTTATTTAATGATGCACTCAATGCATTTTATTTACAGTTATATGGCGTCAGACATAAGGTTACGGATCACATAGATATATAGAGAGGAAACCCACTGTCGCCACTTCGTGGCCTACTCTTTTCTGTTAGCAGCAAGGGATCTTTTATATGCACCACCCCACAGACAGGATAGTACATACCACGGCCTTTGTTACACCAGTCATGAAGCACTGGCTGGAACGAGAAATAGCCCAATGGGGCTACCGACGGGAATCGACCCTAAACTGACGGCACATCAAGCGAGCGCTTTACCAATGGGCTACGTCCTGCCCAACAACCAAATGGTTGCCATGTACTGTGTTTTAAGGTTAAAGTTTGTTTTGTTTAACAACACCACTAGAGCACATTGATTAATTAATCATCGGCTGTTGGATGTCAAACATTTGGTCATTTTCACATGTACACGTAGTCATCAGAGGAAACCTGCAACATTTTTGCCAATGCTGCAAGGGATCTTTCATAGGCCTTTTTTCACAGACAGGAAAGCATGTACCGCGGCCTTTGACCAGCTGTAATGCACTGGTTCGAACAAAAAAAACCTGACTCAGTTGAATGGATCCATCGATGTGGGTACTGTTTTAAATGTACACATTTATTTCTAAATTTAATGCTACAGTTTGATTATGTTTGAGTTTACTCATGTCATAGCATTAAACTTACATGTTAGTGATTATTACAAATGCTACTAGAAAAAAAATCCAACACTCTTATCCATAACTAGCTGACTGTTTCAAAAAGGGGTTTCTTCGCCTAACATTTGTACTAATCAGAAAAATATACGTTTAATGGTACTGGAACACCAGAATGAACTAAAGGCATGTGGTATCAGATTTAAGAAACTATTCATTTTAAAATGATCTTTATTTTGGTTGTCCGATATTTTGAAACTGACCATTTTTAACACTATGGGCTCATTCACACTGAAATAATTAAATAACATTGGCTTAATATATCAGAATGAATGAATGAATGAATGAATGAATGAATGAATGAATGAATGTTTAACGACACCCCAGCACAAAAATACACATCGGCTATTGGGTGTCACAAATGGTAAGTATATGAAAATATTAGCAGATGCAAAAGGTTAGTTATTTCACTGTGGCTGGTTTCATGCATTTACATTTGGTGTGAATACTCTCATCGGACACAGTGTATTTTAATTTTTGTCATCATACATTTCCAGTGTGAACATGCCCTACTGTGCACTAGGTTATGGGTCATTTGGTAACTCCGATCTGGTTCATCCCTGGATGTTTCGTACTCACTTCCATTTTATACCCAAGAGGTTTTTTCACCTGATCATTTAATACATATATAGTCCTTCCCATCCCCCTACAAAAATGTTTTTGTAAATATTTTCAGTTTGGGTTGACACAGAAAGAAAAGAAAAAGTGTTTTGTAAATAACAACAACAAAAATATTATTTTTGTGTGCAATTTAGAAAACAATTTGTTTAGAAATAAATAACTTTATGTAATTTCCCTGTGGAAAGGACTATTATATATCTTGTTTGGTCTATCTTAGTTTGTTGTTGGCATCGGATATTTTAACTGGGGTTTTTGTCATGAGTAGGAGTGTCTCCAAGTGTTGTGTAATATTTGGGGGATGTATGGTCTAGTGTTATCGAGCATTACTGGGGGGAAGAAGGGTGTCTAATTCTGACCAAAATAGTGTTACATAATATTTGAATGGCCCCTTTAGTGACATATAGATTTAGGAGTGTGTACAAAGCATCCAGGGACAAACTGAATCGGGTACGAAACATCTCGTAGCTCTAGCATATAAACAGGAGAGGGCTAAATAATGCTGAAGAATACTTGACCTATACGCTACTGACACTGGAGACACTGGAGGGACCTTTGCCCAATCATATTCTATTTATATAATATTTATATTTTGACAGGTTAAAAATACAATAGTTTTACTTTTTTCAACACTAAAAGCACATCCTGTATTTTTCGCAAAATGTCCATGTTGATCAGTATTATTAATAAGCAATGTTCATCATACAGTGTTGTGCAGGGTGCACATTAGTGAATACTTTCCTTAATGTGCAGGGCGAGTTGCTTCCCTCTATTTAGCAAATTTCTACGTTCTTTCAGACTACATACAGTGGCTATTTCCAATTTCCCCAATTTTGAATATATCAAGTTTGCATTTGATACGTTTAAACATTCCATCTTTAATAAATTTATTGAGGCCATATTAGGAATACCAATAAACCAGACATTGAGAATCCAATGTACTTATACTGATTTAATGTTAAAATAAATAAATAAATTGTTTTAGTAAAGTGTTTAATGCTTTTGAACTTTAACAGGTACATTGTGAAGAACATGATGATGAGATGTGAAATGAGAACACTAATTTGACCAATGTATGGATGGATATTGGTTATATTCTTGAAAATCCCCATTTTTCTATTTAGAACATTATTTTTTCCCAATTCACCAAAAAGGGATCCTTTAAAAAATTGTCTAGATTACACCCTGCTTCATTTGTATAATGTTTTTATATAGGCTATGCCTGTTAACCAATCCCATATGTTAATAAACAAAACAGGAATATATGTTTAACAGGGACAATAGTTCAAAATTTTAGGTAACCGGAAATCAGTTCACGTAAGTTTTACTTAGGTAACCGCTTGTTCGGTTACGTGAATATAGTTCTCGTAACCAATTAGTTATGCCTACCTAATCCTAAAACACTTGAACTATGGTTCTGTGTTACATTAGTGATTCAAATGTATTTAAAACAAACTAATTTTCACTTTCATGACTGATATATGGTACTTTTAATTTTAGAATGTAATCGTTCACCACGTAACCGATTGGTGGTTCTCGTGATTTTAAAGTTGCGTAATCGACACACGAAAAGAACAACGGTTTTCGTGAAATATTGTGCCCTGGTTTAAACTATATTCTATTTATAAATAGGTAAAGTCAATCAAAAGGTGCATTCATTCCACGGGCTGCTGGTTGCAACAATACTACACTACACCTCCCTCTCGTATTTCCTAAAAAGAAAATTCTATAAAATAGAAATTAGGTCGAACATTTAGCAAAATTGCAAAGCAAATGCAACTGCAACAAGTGCAAGTGGCAGTGCAAGCAACATCGGAAACACAAAACAGCATATTATAACAGTGCTTCACATTAAACTAACTCAACGAAACTTCTCAAATTCAGTTTAAAAAAAAAAAAATTGAAGCCTAAGTAGCAATACTTGCCGGTTCTTGGATGAAAGGTAATTTAGCCATGTTCTTTTAATAAGATTTATGAAAATATACGAAGCGTTTTCAAGCTGTCCATAGCAACAAAATAGTATTTTATATTAGAGTTGTTTCCCTTGGTACGAGAATTTGTGAAATGTGTCAAGGAGGGAAGAAAAAACGTTAATTTTGTTTAACGACACCACTAGAGCACATTGATTTATTAATCATCGGCTATTGGATGTCAAATATATGGTAATTTTGGACACAGTTATAGAGAAGAAACCCGCTAAATTTTCAATTAGTAGCAAGGGATCTTTTATATGCATCATCTCACAGACAGGATAGCACATACCATGGCATTTGACATACCAGTCGTGGCGCAATGGCTGGAACAAGAAATAGCCCAATGGGCCCACCGATGGGTATCGATCCTAGACCGACCGCGCATCAGGCGAGCGCTTTACCACTGGGCTACGTCCCGCCCCTGAAAAAAGGGGGATATTAATACTTGTCACAACGGGCCGACTGTTTGTTTGGGGTTTGGGGTGGGTTTGTTTTTGTTGTTCTTTTGGGGGTATTTATTTTTTAATTTCGGGGGATGGATTTTTTTAATGACTTTAGTTTATTTTTATCATTCATTAATGATAATAATAATAATAATAATAATAATAATAATCTTTATTTAAAGAAGGTTACACAAATAGTAGTGCACAATCTCCCTTGTGGCCTGTCTATTAAGCATTAAAAAATTATTACTCTGTGAACAATCAGATTGCTCTGTGAACAATGTAATAACAAAACACAACATAATTATCCTTCATTCATTCATTCATTCATTCATTATTATTTTAATTATTCATGCATTCATTTATCTACCAATCCATCCATTCATCTCCATCAATCCATCCACCAATCCATCCATCCGTCCATCCATCAGTCAATCCATTTACACATAGGTATCGATTTACCCATGCCATCCATTTATAACATTCTTCTTTGTTTTTCTCACCACAATTTTCATATAAGTAACAAAACCTCAATTTATTTGCAAAACTTACCCGATCCAGAAAGTTATCTTCGACTATTAGATAAATTCGTATCCGGTTTGGTTCTACTGAAAGATACAATTCTAAAGTTTTTATTCCGTATTGAATTTGTTGTATTCATAAGCGTACGAGACGGGGGGGGGGGGGGGGGGGGGGTAGGAAGGAAATGTTTTATTTAACAACGCACAGAACACATTTTATTTTCGGTTATAATGCGTCGGACATATGGATAAGGCTACTCTTTTTGATTAGCAGTAAGGGATCTTTTATATGCATCATCTCACAGACAGGATAGTACATACCACAGCCTTTGTTGCAGCAGTTGTGGAGCACTGGCTGGAACGAGAAATAGTCCAATGGGCACACTGACGAGAATCGATCCTAGATCGATCACGCATCAGGCGAGCGATCTACCACTGAGCTACGTCCCGGCCCCCGGGGTAAGGGGGTGTAACTCCCCCCCCCCCCCCCCCCCCCCCCAAGTGCAGGAGCAAATCCTCAAATTCGAGCAAAGTGAGCTGGCCTCATTCATGTTCACCATGTATTTCCGTCATTCTACACAGTACCAACAATATTAGTTGTAATCCATATTAAAAATGCGTAATGATTCGTTTGCAAACATATAGGCCTACTATATAAATCTTTTGCAGTAATGCTAGTATGAATAAATGTTGTAATCCAGATTCGGGCATTTTTTTTTAAATCGGGCAAAAATCGGCCTGCTCCCGTACAAAAATAGGAGCCCGTACGCCTATGTAATACTTTCATATGTTGTTATTGCATTATGCTGTTGCTGTTTTTCAATGTGTCTTTTTATGCTCTTTGTTTTATCAAAGCAATAATATTAATTACGTTTTCATCAGAATAACAATGCAGGGGAGATATCAATATTGCTTTTCTTATCCATTCTTGCAGTATTTTAATTAAGTATTGTAGGTAACATCATTAAAAAATATCATGACATTTTTTTAAAAGTTTCTTTTGTTTAACGACACGACTAGAGTACATTGATTTATTAATCATCGGCTATTGGATGTCAAACATTTAGTAATTTGACATTTAGTCTTAGAAAGGAAACCCACTACAGTTTTCCATTAGTAGTAAGGGATCTTTTATATGCACCATCCCATAGACAGGATAGTACATACCACGGCCGTTGATATACCAGTTGTGGTGCACTGGCTAGAGCAAGAAATAGCCCAATGGGCCCACCGACGGGAATCGATCCTAAACCGGCCGTGCATCAAGCAATCGCTTTACTACTGGGCTACGTCCCGATCACTGCCAACTTAATATTGAACAGAAAGTTACAGATAAATACACATTGTTTTGATTTTGTTTGTTTGGGTGGGTTAATATTGAACAGAAAGTTACAGATAAATACACATTGTTTTGATTTTGTTTGTTTGGGTGGGTGGAGTTTGGGGTGGGGGGGGGGGGGGTTGGGGGAGTCCTTTTTGACTGTTTTAATATTAATTTTTGGTTGTTGTTTTGTTTTGTTTTGTTGGGTGGGTTTGTTTCAGTTGTTGTTGTGGGGGGGGGGGGGTTGGAGGGGGGTTCCAGTTGTTTTATTTTTAGTTGTGGGGTTTTTTTTCATAATAGTATAGGTATATTTTGACCACAATAAAAAAAGTCTACAAAAAGTGAAAATTTTTCCCCCAGAAAGATGAGGTCGACAGTCTTGTATCGCAGCTTTTAACCCATCAAAAGTCTATATCTAAGTTTCAAAATGTATCAGAGTTAAGTACATTTTCGTCATTCCAATTTCGATCAAACATATCATGCATATTATATATATATATAATATAAACGCTTTTATTATTAATTCTATAATTAATGAGTGATACCATGAGGACGGTCACAAGAATCAACTTTATGTTTGTAGACTGCAAGATTATTCAATACGCCTCTATCCAGAGATCTCTCTCGACCACGGTTCCAAAGAAACTGCCGGTGTTTGTGGGTGGGTAATTTTTGGCATGCTTCCATCAGAGAACTGTTCAAGCACGCCTGTCGTGGGCACAACTTGAGTTCTGTCCTTGACAGGGCCGGTGTTTGACAATATACATCTACATATAACTAACTATACATACATCTATCACAAACGGTAGGAATTGCGATGCCAGCTTGGCGTTAAAGACTAATTAAAATCGGCGTCAGTGTCTGGGCGGTTCCGCCAGATGTTCTGGAGGTGGCGGCTCAAGGTCTGTTGAAGGGTGAGGCTGTAAGAGTTTGCCGCCTCTAGTTCTTTAAACACTTGCAGCCCGTCACGCACTGACAGGTTACCAAAAATATAACTTTTCTGCTTGATTGTCTAACATAGGCGTTGCAAGATGCCGGTAACTGGGATGGGGGTGGGTTGGCGATTATTACTTGCATGTGAAGTCATAAATATATATGGATGGATGGATGGATGGATGGATATATATATATATATATATATATAGAGAGAGAGAGAGAGAGAGAGAGAGAGAGAGAGAGAGAGAGAGAGAGAGAGAGAGAGAGAGAGAGAGAGAGAGAGAGGGAGAGAGAGAGAGAGAGATACATAGATAGATAGATAATGATATTAGATACATATATATAGATATAGATGTACAGATAAATAAATACATAAATAAATAACTTTTTTGCAAAGTTTCTTTAATTCATTTGCCTCGATGGTATACCATTTCTACAGTAGTCGTGTCATTAGAAGGCATTTATAGCCCAGCTTTATTACAATATTTATACTTTCATGGACATATGTGTTGCTGTAGAACTACGGAATAGAGTAGAATAGATGTTTAACAACAAACACCCCAGCACGAAAAATATAGAACTACGAAAACACAAAGAAATAAACAATTGTAACATGGAGAATTATTACAAACAAACAATGTAACTAACATGTACGCATTTATTATGATTTTTTCTTTAAAACTCCGACAGTTCACAAAAATATCGCTCATAATTATCCATGTTATTAAAATCTGTTTTAATACAATCAGAGTGGATTATAAACATTCTAAACACTTTAGAATGTTTACAATCCACTCTAATCGTAAAAAAAAACAGTTTTTAATAACATGGATAATTATGAGCTTGTGAACTGTCGGAGTTTTAAAAAAAAGTCATTCAAATTCATATTGAGATCGCCTTTCATCTGGGGTGGGGGAAACACATG
Organism: Gigantopelta aegis; assembly: GCF_016097555.1. NCBI lineage: Eukaryota > Metazoa > Mollusca > Gastropoda > Neomphalida > Peltospiridae > Gigantopelta > Gigantopelta aegis. The sequence goes on from NC_054702.1 coordinate 87,766,381, forward strand.
CCATGACCTCTCCAGTTTTATATACATAAATAAAATATAGGTCCTAATTATGGAATTATGGAGAGAGGTAAAAGACGAATGTGTACTTGTTTTTGCGCAGTGTGTCTATTAATTATGACAATTTTTATTAACTTTTGTAAAAAAAAAAAAAAAAAAAATCAAGAAAGACATTTACGATTCAAAACTAATTTAAATAGTAAAAAATACATCTACGATTCAAAACTATTTCAAATCGGCGAACCCTAAACTCAAGAGCCTGATGTTCTCAAATCTATTTATTTGTCTGTTTATTCATGCTTATGTTATTCACGAGTGCGTTCATTTGTAAAAAAAATTATTATATGCCCACTTAACCATAAGTACTGGTCGTTTACACTCCACAAGCCCGTCAGAGGGGGTCTAAATAAAAATTATTATTGCTTATGTTAAAAATAAAACATAGGCGTCGGAAGATGACAGAGATTTTTAACTGAGAGTTAGGGGGCCAGTGTTCTTCTTTATCTATCTGTTATTTACGCGTGCGTACGTTTGCAACAATTATTTTTCTTTCTTTTTTCTTCTTTTTCTTTCTTTCTTTTTGGTTGTTGTTTGTCAAGTTGCGTATTTGTCAAGTTGCGTATTTGTTTGTTTTTATTTTATTTTGAACAGAAGCAAACGAAACATTTTTAATGTATAATTTATCATTGAAGAATTATATATTATAGAGAATCTATGTAGTGCCGAATGTAAATTCTTTAGAAGGTGTTTTCATGGTGACATGTTTGTGTATTTCGTTTCTGGCTGTCAATCAGTTTGACCAGTGGGAAAGCTCACCTTTGATGATACTTAGTCCCGCCTTTTGTTCGCTCTCCATGAAATCAGATAAGCAAATAGATTTTGTTCATAGTTAGTTTCTCGCAGACGGTACAGTCGTGTAGTAGTATTAAACTGCTCATCATGTCTTAAAACTGACGTGACGTAGAAAAAAAAAGAAGTTTTAAAAATGACGACAGGTAAATTCCACAGTCTTTTTTCTATTATTTAGAGGGTGGGGAAGTTGATTAGTTATCTAGACTGCTTATAAATGGTTTTAGGTTACACAATAATTGTTTTTTTAAAAACTAGTTTAATAATTAGTTTTTTTTAAATCTTGCACAGACAGGGTGGATGTGTGAGTCTGTGTGTGTGTGTGTGTGTGTGTGTGTGTGTGTGTGTTTGCGTGCGCGTGCGTGTTTACATGTGTGTAAAATGAAAATAACCGTTTTATACAATATATATATATATATCAACGTTCTCTGTGAAATGTAGGTAAATATAATAATAATAATAATAATAATAATGTCTTCCTCTTAAAATTCCATGTAATATGTTTTTTCTTAGTATAGTATTTGTTATATAATTTATAGAGAATTACATTGTAAAAACCTATATTTATTAACAAAGGCTACATTTATTTTATAATTTCAATTCTATATAAACAAAATACCTTGATTTCATATTTCAATTTTTTTTTTTTTTTTTTTTTTTAAATATTTAACTTATATATATTGTTTTTGGTTCAATTTTGTATTCCTAAAGTCATTGAAAATGGTTTTCAAAATTATCAATATTTTTTTTTTACAATTTATTTATAGACCAATTCTTTCTTTTTTCTGTACAGTTATTAAATCATAGAATAAGCTAATATTTCTTTGAATTTTAATTATTAGTACCAAAAATAGATGTAACAGTATATCATATATATCTGTATTTAAGTAAAGCTTATATATACTAGTAGTAGTAAGCTGGTTTTGTTTCACAACACTATCATTATGACAATTATAAACATTCTGTGTATAACTCTTTAATGAATTAATAAAATGTATAACATGTAAAAAAAACCTCAGTAAATATCTTGTTAGTTCATTATCAAATATTACCAGGTAAAACTATCATATGATATATTTTGCTAGTTAATAAAATAAATAAATAATCTATATGAATTTTTATTACAAAGTTCTGTATTAAACTAACTTTGTACTGTTGGTTTTAATTACTTCAATCTATGTACTATTTGCAAATTATTATTATTATTATATTAATTATTACATTTCTATATATTTCCATAATTTTGTTATATTACATTACATTAAATTTATAATATTTTTGGCTTTATTTTATTTTATATTATTTTACATTAATTGTTTTATTATTATTATTATTATTGTTATTATTATTACTATTATTATTATTATTATTATTATTATTAATTCCAATTATTTTCTTATAATTCTTTTTTTAATAGAAAAAGGTTATGATTAGTGCTGTAATTTGTAAATAAGTTTGAGGTTTTACAATACTTAAGTTCCTAAAATATCTAAATAATTAGTTATTTTCACCATGAACTGATGGGCGAAAATAAAGATTTTTAAGCAAGTTTTTTAGATTTACAATTTGCATTACAGTTTGCAAGTCACAACAAAGTACATGTGTAGTACTTAGTGGTTCATACTTTACCATATGTACATGTAAAGAGAAATAGGGAATGAATTATTAAAAAAAGGAAAACTAATGAAAGATACATTTATTTAAAATTTAACTCTTGTAAATCTTTTTATTTTCAATTCAGACATTTTTTAAAACTTTGTTGAAAATGTGAAACTTTATATGTTGGGGTTTTCTTTCTTAATTTCACTGGAAAGTATATTTTTTATTATTTCATTTTTAATAATGTATTTACTGTAAATAATGTAATAATTTTTAATACAAAAACTTGAGTCAAATTCAGCAATGCATTGTATGTTTGAAGGAATTTAAATTTTTTATTATTAGACTGGAATGAAATAAAATTTCAGCAAATTACGTCAGGTTTTTTTGTGCATCTGTTTTTAGTAAGAAATTTATGGTTTACAATTATTATATACATGTGTATATGTTACAAATGTATACAAATATAAAAAATATAAAAAAAAAATATAAAAAAAAAATTAAAGTTGCAGATATGACTGTTTGATGATATAGTCATTATAAATACATTACATCCAACTTTTTATTTCAGGTTTCAATTACTTCAGTCAATGAACCATTTTTCTAAAATTAGAATCATATTACTAGTACATGTATATTATTACATTAAATTTATTATATTATTTTGTTATTTAATTAAGAACATTTTATTGAACCAGATAAACCTAAACCTTTGTTGAAGACCAATAACATTATTAAATTGTATTTATGAAATAGCTTCTGGTTGCATTGCCAATAGAATTTAAAAAGTGTTAGATAAAATAATTGAAAAAAGATCAGACTGGTTTCATTAAAGGCAGATACATAGGGGGAAATATAAGATTAATCTATGATATTATGCAATATAAAATTCCTGGATTGCTACTACTGGTTGATTTTGTAAAAGCTTTCAATTCGGTTTCCTGGAACTTCATTGATTAGACTTTAGATCTATTCAACTTTAAAACAAATTCTGAGTCTAGAATAATGCAAAATGGTTTCTTATCTGAAAGCTTTAAAGTAGAAAGAAGCTGTAGATGAGGCGATCTTCTCTCCCCATATATTTTTTTTCATTTGTGCTGAGGTACTTGCGATATTAATAAGAAATTCTAAGGATCTAAAGAAATAAGAGGGATAAATATAAAGGTGAAGAATATGTAATATCTCAATATGCAGATGATACAACCTTCATTTTAGATGGATCCCCCGAATCCCTGGACAGTACTTTAAGAATATTAGATCAGTATGCTAATGTTTCTGGTTTGAAAATAAATTATTTAAAGACAAAGATCATTTGGATTGGTAGTAAAAAGTTTTCTACAGATGTATTTCACCATGTATTTTAAAATGGAAGCTAATATGGGGGAAACAAAAATTTAATCTATTAGAAGTACAATTGTTTGTCAATCTTAAAGAAATCACAGTTAATAACTTTGAACAAAAGGTACTGGAAATGAAAAAAATAACAAAACATTGGTTATATCAAGAAAGTTAACTGTTTTAGGTTGAATTACTGTTGTTAAACTCTAATGGTACCAAAAATAACTCATTTACTTATTTCACTACCAAACTCACCAGATATAATAACAAAACAAATAAATAAACAATTATATAATTTCATTTGGCAAAATAAACCTGAAAAAATTAAACGAGAAATATTGATACAAGATTATAGCAAAGGAGGCATTAAAACGGTACATTTAAAAAATTTTATGATGGCAATAAAAGCTTCCTGGATAAAAAGACTCTTCACTTCAGATTCAAAATGGGTTACTTTATCCAGGCAGTAACAAAATTAAAGACAGAAGATATGTTTAAATTTGGAGACAAAGAAAAATAAATATATATATATATACAGTATATATATATATTCTGGAAAAATGTAGGACAGAGCTGGATAAGGATTCAACAAAATAAAATAATGATGAAATAATGAGTACAAATATTTGGTTAAATAGTTATATAATTAAAGATCACAAACCTATATTGTACAAACATGTTGAATTCTTTTTTTTATATGCAAGATTATGAGAATGGACAGTTTATTAAATTCAACACATGTAAAGTAAAGTATAACATTAAAAATCAAATTTCTTAGAATATGCAATGTTAATAAAGGCTATTTAAACTTTTACAGACAATATAAAAACTGATAACCGACTATTTGTACCTATGAATAATTAAATTTTCCCTTTTAATTTAAGAATATTTTTGAAAGATAAAAAAAGGAAGTAATGCAATATATAAACTGTTGAACAAGAACAATGCAGTTCCTACTTCACAAACTAAATACTCTGAATTAGGTTATGTGTTTTCTTCACAGAAGTGGAAACACTATTATAGCTTACCATTTAGAGTTTTAAAAGACCCTTCCTTATTGTCGTTTCAGTATAAAATTGTACACAGAATATTAACAACAAATTCTTTTTTATATAAAATTAAATATATAGACACTGATATTTGCAATTTTTGTAATGTTCTTGAAACCAGAAACATTGTTGAACTGTGAAAGATACACATATTATATTTGACAAAAATACAGTTTTGTTTGGAATTGCAGATGACAAATATATTTTTTTAATTGGCTAATTATTAATGTAAAATACTATATATATAGAATGAAAATTAAAAATGCAAAATTAAATATTGAAGCTCTTAAAAATATACTAAATGACAAATTGCATATTGAAAAATACATTTTCTATAAAACTGTCTTTTTAAAGAATTTAATGAAAGCTGGGGACCTTGGCTAGCCTTTTTTAAAATAAATAATTGATGGTTCTAATATGGAAAGCTTTTCTCTGTTATTCATTTTTATTCTTCTTCCTCTTGTCTTTCTAGTCTCTACCTTTTTTCCCCTTCTCTTTTTACCAACTAGTTTTACTTGGTTTACCTCACCCACTTTAAACTAAAGGTCTTTCTAGTGTGTTTGTTAAAATAGTACTCTTGTATGTATATATAAAACTTTTTTCTTCTTCTGATTGTCTTTCTGTGTTTCTGTCTTCTTGTGTGTGTTCTAGTTTCTACTTTTTTTCTGTACGTAATGAATTCAGGGCTCCAACCCTTCTTTTTACAGATGTGCTCTGGGACAATAAATAATTTTATTCTTCTTCACACAAAAAAACCCCAAAGCTTTTTTATCTTGTTTTATAGTTCTATTTTCTTACCTTGTTATTATTAGTTTTACTTGGTTTACCTCACATTCATGTCTCTGCTTTACACTGTATGTGTTGATCATTTCTATTCATCTTATGTTATATCAATTATTATTATTCATTACATGTCTTGTGCTTACACATGTTTCTGTGTTGATTCATTTCTACCCTCACTTATGTGCTCTATTCAATTATTTTTGCAAAAATTGTTTTAAACTATTACCTTGTTATTATTATTTATTACATGTCTACTACACAGAGCCTTGATCATTTCTATTCATTTTATGATTTAATTTTTGTGAAAACAGTACATAATATGACCAGATTATTTTACTTTAAATCTGTGTTTAGATTCAGAAAATGTTTGTTTTGTTTAACGACACCACTAGAGCACATTGCTTTATTAATCATTGGCTATTGGATATCGCTCTGCCACTCACCAAATTTGTCAGTTGTGAATTTTAAGAACAATTGTCAAATTTTATTTTAATTTGGCAGAAACAATTTGTGCAATAATTGATATTTTGCAATAATTTGGCGAAATTTGGAGAGCTAGTCCTGACTTTTAGCTAAATCTGTTAACAATAGACTAATATCAGTAGATAATTGAATAATATTCCTAAATAGATAAATATAACTATTTTAAAAACAAAACAACATTAACAAAGATAATATATATATATGAAATTGGTCTTTTAGTAAGAAAAATAATTTCTGACATGAGAGGTGAAATTGTTGCTTTAAATTAATTGTACATGCCTTTTTCATATATGCCTTGTTGCAGATTAGGTATCAACCCATTCTCTGGTTACATTTTCCCCATTCCAGCCAGTGCCCTACAACTGGTATATCATGGTTGGTATGTGCTGACCTGTCTATTGCAGACTGTTAATAAAAGATTCTTTGCTGCTAATGAAAAAATGTAGAAGGATTTCTCTGAAGACTTCATGTATTCAATAGCTGAAGATTAATAAATCATTGTGTTCTAGATGATGTCATTAAACAAAATAAACTTTACATACTGCATATTTATGACATATTTTATTGGGCTCTTTTATTCAAGGATGGGTATCTTATATAATAGGGCGGGACATAGCTCAGTGGTAAAGCGCTTGCGTAATGTGACGTCAGTCTGGGATCGATCCCCATCAGTGGGCCCATTGAGCTATTTCTCGTATAGCAGGCTGTAAGATCCATTCCCAGCCGGTTCCTTTATCTTCTAGATTATTTGTTGTTATAATTAATTTATTTAGGGGTTTTTCCTTCTTTAAAAAAAATTTAAAATAGGTTTTTAGGTTTTTATTTCAGAATGGTCTTCCAGACATTACAATATAAGATGTATATTTGTATTTTAGAGAGTGTCAGGAGAGAGATAACGAACACTGTGATTGCAGCTCTAGGTCAGATTGAGGAAGAGATTTTTCTGTGTGACAATCAGGATGAGTGGAATGTCATAGAGCAGCAAATGAGAGACATCAACAAAGAGGTCCAGTCACTCTTGTTGTTCTACATTCCAGGTAAACAAAAAAATTAACATTGTGTAAACAAAATTAAAAACAGGTATTTAGTGTAAAATTCATGTGCTTTTTTAAATACAGGTTTGTTGCTATATTTATTATGTTAAAAAATAACAGGTTGTGTTACAGGGAACATTATGTTTTCAAAATCTTGATTAGCGATATTTCTATTGATTAGCAACTACTGTTTAATGTTTTATAATTGCGTAGTGGTCCCTGAAACTTGCATAGCGAATCGCGACGTCATATTGAACAAAATGTTCTCTGCTTTGTCTTACATTATTTACATTTCTGTTACATTCATTATAATTTAATGTCATCGGACAAAAAATAGAAACACAAGTTTGTTCATTTCTCGATAAACATAAAAATACTGTTATAAGGCAACGTCATATCTGATTCATGGGACATCACTTTATCTCGGTACTTTATCTTATTGGGTGTTATTTTAAGAACAGACAAAAAATTTAAAATAAAATAGGAACATTGAGAATGTTATTATAAGTAAGTATGTTTTAAATTTAATTATAAAGAGTGTGCGTTGTTTTCTTTTATGTTTATCAGAGTATGAAAAAAAAAATTATCTGCAAACTTTTGTGTGAATACCGATTCAGTTTACAGACAAAAGTATTTGGCGTATATCCCGATGAACATAAAAGAAAAAACAGACAATTCTTAATTGAACTGGGTATTGTGGGTCTTACTAATATATATTTTATTATTAAAGCACATGTTATGTGATAATATGTTGTCTGTGGGAAAGTATATAAAACAATTGCTTGCTGCTAAATTTGATTGGGTGGCAGCACATTATTGTTCTCATTCTGCAAAATAACATTTCTCACACACCCATTGGAGAAAACACTGAGATTAGTGATGTCACACAGTGAAATCCCACATATGGGAATCAATTTACACATTCACTCAAATGAACACTTAACAAAAACTGAGACAAATAAGATAAATACTTGTGTAAGTAGTACATCACAGCTTCTAGAATTTTATAAAGATCCACTAGCCATGAAATCAAAGATTTTAAAAATTTACTAGCCATGATTAAAAATTCACTAGACCTACTTTAAATAAATACAATTTTACTATTGGTAATAATTAGATATGTCACCTAAAGAGGGAGATGGAGCTTAAAATCCCTTAGATTTGGGGAGGGAAGAGGGGACAGGATATTCATATTTACAAAATAAGACTTAAATGTAGCATTTGATAATGGGTTTTTTCCACTTGCCGTCGGGCTAGTTATAGTAGTTATGTACTAGCCCAACACTAAATATCACTAGTCATTGGAATGGGGCTACCATAATCTAGAAGCCCTGTATGTACTACATTTTAGTGAGCAAAAATGTTTTTTTTAAAATTAATGCTGAATTTTTAGGTTGTTACACTACACTCTATTAGAAACCACTTATCTTACAACTTGTTAGAAAACCACCTTCAAATCTCTTTTGTTATATTAGATATATTTCGAGAAACTCCTTGTGAGATAAATGGTACCACATCTAATCATCGACTAATGGCTACTTATTTAGTATTTTCTATGTATGCTTATTTCCTCAAGAGCAATGTTCCTTCCATTGACTAACTGGTTTACGGATGAACAAGTTTGTTTTACCATTATGGAATTTTATGAGTAGATAAATCTGTTTTGTAAAATTAATTAAATAATTGCTACTACAGTGTTCATAAAAGTCATGAATATTCTAGAAAGTCAAAGAATTTGCAAATGTCATTTTCTGGGAAAAATGGATTTTTGAATTGGATAATGAAAAGTTATGGAAAATGAAATTAGTGGAATATTTTACTTCACCATTTAAAATAACACATCAAAACATCATAATATCAGGTTGACGATTGATGACAAACCCTTGTAAATCTTTTAAAAGGTTATGGATTTGGTTCCTAGCAAAAGTGTAGTGTTTTCCCTAAAACAATTGGCAAGGGATGGTAAACTAAACTGTAAACACTTTTGTGGCACTTTTAATTAGAATGAAAATAAATTTAATGAATGTGCTTGCTTTAATAAGTGAATGTCAAAATATATAACAAAATGTATTATTCATTAATTAATACAACATTTTGGGGTGTTTTTTTTATAAAGGCCATTTTAGAATTAATCATTAAAAAAGGCTTGTTTAATCTCAGAACAGCATGGTGCCAATTAAGGCAAGGTAACTACTGAGGGATGGCACTGGGCCGTGCAATAGGGAAAACACTAAAAGTGTACATGTATGGACTGGGTATTAGGCTAGATTGGCTACAGTGTGATTTCAATAAAGTAAATATAGAGAGCATTCGTCATGAGTGTTTTTTAATATGAAAAATATAAACTGAGTCTACATTAATTGGTCTTTGTTGAGGCGTTGCTAGACAAGGTTGATATTTTACATATTAAAAAAACATGAGTAATGAATTCTATTTATCCTATAACATTTCTAAAATAACATTTTCATTCAATATTTAATAAATTAAGTACTAAAGTCGCCTCCATCTATAATATGACATCATAATGAATAGCACAAATTAGTGCATATCATGCATTTTTAACTAAATCTTATGAAAACATTACATTCAGGTATACAGGTCTTGTTCACATGGAAACAAATGACCAATTGACAGTAAAAAGTATTACCTAGAAACCTTGCAAATTTTCATACCATTTATTAACTGTTAAAATACACCTGCACTGTTAAACAAATGAAAATCTGTTCATTATCTTTTAGTAATGGATAAAAAACCACTAGTTTATTAACCTATACAAAAATCTATACTTACATATTTGATAGATAATATTTTTTATTGGTGTATTTAAGTAAGGGGAATATCCTCGTAACTCTCCATTCCTGAAAAATAATGGGATTTAGCCCTATCGGGTCTCATCTCCATTATTTTTCAGGAATGGAGAGTTACGAGGATATTCCCCTATACGGATAATACACTAACTTATATCATGGGTAAGTTATAGGATAAAGATTCTTATTAGTAAGTTACTGCAAAATATTATCCCTTTAACTAAAGATATTTAAACATGTTTTAAAAGTGTTCAATAGAAGTGAATTATTTATGACGACATCTGGCTAATACAAAAATACTAAATAGACTGGGTCTTTGCTTGTCCATGTACTTGTACCCAGCTTATCCATTGCTAAATAGAATAAAATAGATGTTTAATGACACCCCAGCACGAGAAATACATTATTCACTACCAGTTCACACCAAACCTGGTAGCATTATGTTTATTTTTGAAATCATCACTTTCAAACTATGCACATCAACAATCATAAATTTCTTGGCAGAACGCTTTAATGGATTTTTGTATATATATTGGCTAAAACAAATATATTTAAAATCTTTCAGCTTTTTCATAATATATTTTTTTTACAAAATAACTGAAAAATTATTTGTGGAGGTAGTATTAACATGTGTATACAACTGTATGTCATATTTGACTATTAAAGAGACTGTCCTAAGTTTTCAGCTATTGTAACATGTTTCCATACATGTTCTTGTTTAGAATACCAGTGTCTGTCTATATCCAGTGTGTCTTTAGTTGTGTGGAAATGTTTGCACAATTTAAAAGTTATCTTTCATTTTCTTCATAATATATATATATTTTTTTTTCATGCATACAAAATGTTTACAAGGTAAAATCTGGGTATGACTACTATAAACATTTGGATGAAAACAAAACTTTACAGATATTATTATTCCAAACAGAAAATATCTTTAATATGTAATCCGTTTAATGCTGGTTTTACTACCAAACACACAGAATATGTATGAAGGAAGGAAATGGTTTATTTAACGACACACTCACCATACAGATGAGTTACTTCATGGTCTACTCTTTTTGATTAGCAGCAAGGGATCTTTTATATGCACCATCCCATAGACAGGATAGCACATACCACGGCATTTGATGTACCAGTCGTGGTGCACTGGCTAATGTTTATGAAGACACAAAGCAGAGATGGTAAAATGGATATTAGCAGCTATAAAACTAGCATTAATGTTGGCAAATACAACATACCAATAATCCCAGTTCTAATTAACACCTTTTTATTAACATGTTGTTTGAGTGAATACTATTTGCAGAAATTACTGACTTGTTAGTGACATTATGCCTTTACATTCCTATAGAAAGTTTGTTTGTTTAAAGACTGATGGAGCCCATAAATTTATTAATCATTGGCTATTGAATGTCAAATATTGAATAATTCTGACCTTTAGTCCTATAAGAAAAATTTGCTCGATTAGAAGTAAGGCATCTTTTATACACACTTTCTCACAGACAGGAAAGACATACCATACGTAGCATTTGATATATTATCAGGCATGGAGCATTGGTTGCAACAGAAGAATCTCAATCAGAAAACCAATTTACTAAGGGGTTCATGGGGTTTTAGAGATGTTCGAATAAATTAATAAATAAATATCTAATGACATAAGATGGGTGAGATGTAGCCCAGTGGTAAAGCGTTCGCTAGATGCACGGTCTGTGTGGGATCGATCCCCATCGGTGGATGGGCCCATTGGGCTATTTCTTGTTTCAACCAGTGCACCACGACTGGTATATCAAAGGCCGTGGTATTACTACCCTGTCTGTAGAATGGTGCATATAAAAGAACCCTTGCTGCTAATTGAAAAGAGTAGCCCATGAAGTGGCAACAGCAGGTTTCCTGTCTCAATATCTATGTGGTCCTTAACCATATGTCTGATGCCATATAACCTTAAATAAAATGTGTTGAATGCATCGTTAAATAAAACATTTCTTTCTTTCCTTGCATAAGACAAACCCAGTATGAGAGATGTCTGAAGACTGCCATAATCACTGAACACGTTTTTACACATCCGATGTTGATACTAATAAATAATCAAACATGTGTTGTGCATTATCAAACAACCGTGACCCTCATTATAAACTCACCAGGAGCATTAAATAATTCTAGGGTATGAAAATTCAACTGAAATTTCAGTTATACTGTTTCTTCACAGATCATTCATTATTTATTAACTGATCATTTATTTACCTTCTTTTAATCACATCAGATGTTTACTGCCAGTGCAACAAACCAATGAAGATACATATTTAGATTTTTGAAAATCTCAGTAATATGACTGATATTAATTTTGTAAACAAATGATCTTGCTGTCACATTTCCTCTCACCTGTGCTATTATGTGTCATATTACCAAATGGTTAAAACTAGCTTGGTTCAAATCAAAGTGTTGACATCCTATTAGAATGTCAAGTGGGATGTAACACCTTGACATCATACAACTGGTGCACTGTGATCTTGCCAGAACATCAATCTGATGAGTTCAGTAATTAAACATTTGATTATGGGTAATAAACAGTATATTAAACTTGCTACCATTTTGTATCATGTTTATGTTCCTTGTGAAATAAACATGATATGAAATAGAACCTCATTTTAATATCCTATAATTACATATATTACACACATACAATGTTGGTATCATTTCAGAGCATTTCAATCAACACTGCAGATGCTGCGTCTATCAGTTTGAAAGTCAAACCCTTGAGCTGCCTCAACATGTGAGTCTTTCCTGTGTTGACAGTCAGTCAGCAACTGAAATAAACCAGTCACTCCTGCAGAAAAATAATTCTGATAATGTCTCCCCAAAAACCAATTCTGATAAAACATTTGCAAACAAACAGCCATCAACTGAGACAGACAGTCAACTGTTGACACAAGAATACAGTGTCGAGGTTTATCCAAAACCAGAACCAAATCAAACATCAGGAATATTGCCATTTTTTAAGATGGGTAGTGAGCAAATACAAAAACTTAAACCAAAAGTCCATAAAGCAGTAGCAAAAATCCCCAAAACATCTATGGGTGGATCATTACAATCTTCATCGGTAAATCAAGCATCAGTATCATGTGTGAAAAAACATACTCCACTTGAAACTAAGGGTCTAAATAAAGATGTTGATGCTGCAAGAGAGATGTGTATGACAGTGGATCCATCCAAGATCTGTGAAGCTGATTCTGTTCATGTTGTTAGACGAGAAGTTGAGAACTGTGGAAGCTTCAGACAGGATATCACTGACACACATGCTGGTCAGGCAATATCTACAACATCACAAGAAGATGCTACAGCAGAAATGTCTGGACAGGATGCAAAATCATCTCAGATGCCAGTTGTTGTCTGCTTTGCCATGCTCAAACAAATGGTTGGTAACAACTCTAATACTGTAAATGACTCCATCACTGCAAACTGTGACAGCTTGGATGAAAGCAAGATTTCCACAAAGTCTACATTAGAAGCAGACATCACCTCAGAAAGTGTAACAAGTAGTGAAATGGATGTAATTAAAACCGAATCAATGCAACATGAAACTACAGAAGCTATTTCAGTTACGGCAAATTTTAGCCTGGCTGATGACAGCAGAATCTTATCTGAGTCTACCATGCAGGGCATCATCAACACACTGGATGCAGACATCAGTTCCAAAACAACTGTCAGTGAAACATATATATTTAGTCAAACAGATAATGATGAAGCCACACAAAAGCCTGACCAAGATGAATCCACATGCAATATGTCACATGTAGTCGCAGAGTCATTAGATGTAGACTTAAGCTCCAAAAACATGTCTGTCAGTGAAACATATTCATTTGAAGAAATATTTCAAAATAATGATGAACCCAAAGATAATGCTTCACATGTAATTGCAGACTCGAACTTGGTGGGTGAAAAAAGAATTTTGTCAAAATCTCCTATGGATGGTATTATCAACACACTTGATGCCAGCTCAGAACTTGATTCCATCCGTGAAACATATCTTTCATCAGAAATAGATAAACATAAAGTTGAAGCAATGGAAATTCTACCAAAGCCTAATGAAAAGGAAAGCACCACCAAAGATTGCATATGTCACTGTAGACTTCAGCTTTGCAGATCAAAGCAGAATGCTATCTGAGTCTACCATGGAGGGAATCATGAACAGATTGGATGTGGATGTCAGCTCAAAAATCTTGACACAGACTGAACAGAATCATGATGGTGAATTAGTAATGAGTCAACAGTCAATTCAAAATACATGTAGCTATGATGGTGTATGTAATGGACAAACTAAAAGTGATGTAAATGCTTCTGATGGACATGCTATAACACCAGTGAAGACACCTATTGTGGGTCTTGATTCTGCCATAGTTCACAGACACACCAGTGCTGTGCCATTTGAACTTACTCTAGATCACCACTCTTCCAGTTCTGCTGCTTATGAGTGCACAAAGATGAACTGCAAGAAAGAGAAAGAGAAAACTGTAGGACGATTACACAGCATGACAATGAAGAAAAACAAAGAAGACAAACAGAAAGTTGTGAAACCTATTGAAGGTAAAAAGAAAAAGAAGTACATTGAAGAACCAGTCATTGGTAAGCGATATGAAGGGACACCATGTAAATCATCAAGAAGTGTTCACAGTAAAGCGGTATCAGACATCATCACAGATACTACCACAAAACAGCACCTGAAACAGAAGTTGAATCAACCTGCCCATTTTTCAAGCAAGAAAGCATCTTTCAGCAGATTTGATGAAAATAAATGTAACAATAAGGTTCAGCCAGTCAGCAAAAGGTTTGTTGACAATGTTAATGACTATCCATATTCAAAAATGCCAAGTGCAAAGAAGACAAAGAAACTAAAAAATTCTGTGGATTTATTGTTAAAAAAAATCTGTTCCAGGCGATTGTTACAAAAATCTGAGAAAAAACAGAATGTTGAGACAAACTGTTCTGTTAATAAACAAGTAAATCCACAGTCATCTTGGTTTGCAAACAATCCTTTCCGAGGTATTTTCAAGAAGAAATCTAATTCTCTGACAGTAAGCCAGAACAGTTGCATCCATCCAGTCTTTGCCTGTGTGGGAGAACAGAACATTAGTGGTGTTGGAGAGGGGAGAAGTGATTCAGTTTTTCATCTGATAGCAGAATCAGAGTTGGATCAAAGTAACAACAGTCAGTCTCTAGTACAGGATCATGTCACTTCAAACAGCCTTGTTAACAGCTCCACATACAACCGACCAGCTGACCGCATTGAATACATCTCTTCAGACATGTATTCTAATGAGGTTCCAGAAAGCCCAGTGTTTCACTATAACCTTCCAGAAAGCCCAGTGTTTCACTATAACCTTCCAGTTGATTTTGATCTGACACCAAAACCTGTAAATAGGTCAGCAGTGACTAATGACTACCTGTTGTCAGATAGTATGATTGCATCACCCTCAATTTCAGTGTCACCATGGACACCAATGTGTGATCTTGGAATGAAAGGAATTCCTACAAATCAAGTGCCGTGCTCATATCCAATGACAGAACCAGCTTTCAGCACAAAATTACAGTCAGCTCCAACTTTATCACCTTTAATGAGTTTTTATTTCCGATCAGGAATGCCAGTGCCTCCAACACCTTCAGTGTCTTCCCACCAGAAGAAGTTTCTAAGTTCCACAGTCCTGCCGATGTATGAACCACTAATGGAGGAAGACACTTTGTTTGAGACAGCTATTGATCCAGGTTCAGATGAGACATGGCTTTATCCAATAACAGATTTTTGTCCAGTTTATGATCCACTACCAGAGTCCATGTTTTCACCTCACAGTGGTCTGTTTTCACCTCCAACATTTTCATCCATCTGTGAGCCACTGTCGCCTCTTGCCATCTCACCACCTTGTGATCCACAGGCCACCTTTTCACCACTACCCCCTGTTTTGTCACCCATCTGTGATGCACCAACTTTCAACACGTACCCATATGGTACACCATCTCCACCGTATCTGTCACCAGTGCAGGAGCTGAACAACGTGAACAAACCTACAGGGTCAACAAGGCAAACTCAATTTCCAACCAAAAGAAATTTAGATCTTGAAGTCAGAGAAAACAATACCTGTTCAAAAAGTAAAATTCTGTCTATAAAGGATATTATTTCACCACAGTGTGAGGTAAAACCAGTAAATCAATGTCATTGGACATCTACACCAACTATGAATTTTTCATCTAAGAGTCCATCCAAAAAGATGAAATATTCAAAACCACAACCAGTTCAGAACAACTGTATGGAGAAATGTGTGACTGGTCCTAAGGAAACTCTCCTCATGATTGCATCTAAATCCAGCTTTAAGAGGAATCCTGAGATATCTGAATCTTCAGGTATTGCAAGTAATCTGTCACCAAACATTAAGATTCCATCAATCAGTCTCTCTAAGAAACAGACATATTCAAAACCATCACCGCCACTGAAAGATTACATGGAGAATTTTGTTAATAATCCAGAAAAAAGTCTCCTCATGTCCGTAACCAACTTTGACATGAGCCTTTTGGAGGAACTTACCAGTTTAAAAGACAATGAACAAAATGAAGCTGGCATCTGTGTGTTTCCTGAGTCCAAACTAGACATGGAGTCAGAGGTGTGCAAGACCAAGAAGCAGAAGCCGTATTGTGTTGATGAAAGACTTCCTATAAAGAAACGCTATATGAGGTCACTGTACCAGCATCATGGTGAAGTGTTGCCAAGAGGAGTGGAGCAACAACAGACTGCAGGTGTCCGTTCCAGGCACAAAAGAAAGAAAAATAATCGGTCGAAAAAGGTAGGTAATATCACTGAAATTGAGAGGAGGGTGCAATTAAAAGACTTGTATTTGCATTTGGGCATTTAGTCCTTTGATTTTTGCCATTTTTAACTTGAAAAATAATTTTTAAAAATATATTTCTTATCTCCATGAATGATGTTAATTCTGATTAACACATTTAACTTGAATTTGTTATGACTTTCCTCAGTGTTAGACTGACAAGGAAATGTTCTTCACAAAGGGACATATCAGAGCTTGCCAAATTATCTAAAAATACCATACAAAACCCACAGTTATTTTCCGACAAAATATCAATAAATGCACAATGTTTTCGGTGCCAAATCAAAAAAGGAAATTGCCATTTTTTCTCAAACTTCGCAATCAAAGGTCATAATAGAGTTCAAAATATTATACAAATTAGACTAATATTATAAATAAAGAATAACTCGGCAAACCTCACGGAATTTCCCATTCTTAACCGAATAAAGCTGATATCCTATGCCATAACTAGTTATTATTTTTATCCTGCAGTCCAGAAAAATTAAGGGGAAAAGCTATTATTTGTGTTATTTCAGCGACATTGTACGATGATTTAGAGGTCAAATGAGTGATTTTGTACAGTGGTTACAGGATAAAAATGAATACATGTATTCTGAATACTAAACATTATACAGTGAAAGCCTCTAAACCAGACACCCTCAGTATCAAGTAAAATGTCTGGTATTAAGAGGTATCCTGATTAGGGAGGTTAAGTTCTGTATAAAATTTTTTAAAAGGACTGTGAAAAATGTCCAGTTTAGGGGAATTCCGGTTTACACAGGATTTGGTTTTGAGACGTTTCACTGTAGAAAGTTACTAATTAATTATATTAACTTTGTGTTCATTCCAGAAACTGAGGTCTCCTCCAACGATTGCCACCATGGTAAACATCTGCAAACACTTGAACAAGTTCATGGACATTCCTGCTAACAGTGTTCGTATTAACTGCCGCAGAAGCCACAAACCACATGTATGAATTAATCATTTATTATAACACCTGTTTGTAATGTCATCAATACCCAGTAGGCCTACATTTACCTAAATACATTCCATGGTATTTTGGTCCATGGGTGTGGAAATTTCAAAATGATCTGTTAAACTAAGTTTTTATTATAACTTAAAGTTAAGTATATAACAATATATATTTATTGACAATTTACACATGTTTTATTGCTTTTAATAACAGTTTTAAATGAAAAATTAATTTTTTGTAAGCCAGGACGTGACATTTGATTTTTGGTAGTATTTCATTACTGTTATGCCAAATTTAAAAATTAAGTATCAGAACAACATATCTATAATATATTGCATATGAAAATACTACTTTGCCTTTTTTCATATCATAATTAGTATATTAAATTATTAAAAAAATATATATAATGTCACATTTTGGCTGATTTGACATATAAAAGTTAGTTTTATTTAAAAACTATTTTTCAGAAATAAAAATCCTTTTTAATTCCCCTTCTTCTCAATGTTGCAAGTATAAATAAAAGGTATAATGATGACTGTTGTATTAAATGATTAAAATAATCACCTCAAAGTTTGAGTCAGGATGTGACATTCAAGATGGTGGGTTACATTGAGTAAACATAAAAAATGTATTAAATTTCTCTATAGAGAAATGGGCAAAACTGACTAGATAATGCACATGTACCTATAAGAAATTACTTTTAATTAGGATTTTGTGCACTTATTTTGATGATAAAAACTCTTAAAACAAGTAAATACCATTGGTTTCATAAACTAACAGTGTTTTATTAGTAATGTTTGATATACATTTCATTTATTAGTTGTATAAAAAGTCACGTCCTGGCTTGTCACGTCCTGACTCGTACTGAAATTTTAAAAAGTAAATATTACATCATAAAGAATAATCTTTTAGTAAATTGCTATATGGTGTTTCAGAAATAGACTAGATATTGTGTTAAACAGTGTATTTCAATAAGCAAACATTATACCAGTAGAGCAGAGTTTTGGAACTGACTGCAATGATGTCCATTTTCGTCACATCCTGGCATATTTTATTTTTTACTTTCTTTAATATTCTTAGTCAATTTTATTTACAAAAAAACTAAATTTGGCCTGACATGCTTATGCTACTATATGTATGTCTATAAATGATAAAACTGCATTTCCATTTAAAAAGGACTTACTGAAGGAGATCATAAGAGTCAGAATGTCACGTCCTGGCTTAAATCATTACCATAGAATGGCCCATTTATGAATTATTTCTCGTCTTAAAATACACTGGTGTAGACTAAATTAAAGATGACAATTCTCAAATAATTAATTGGATTAATCCATTTATATTTAACTATAACAAAAGTCTTCTCTGAAGTTACACAGTTTAGTTAACTTCAGTAAAGTTGTTAAATAAAATATTAATATACACACCTTTTTCTTTATGAATAATACAATCATTTGTAGCATTATATTCAGTTATTGATATTTCATTTAACACTTTGGCCATGTTGTGAATAAATAAAATTTACATTTAATGTAACCTGCATATTGTGTTTTGAACAATTTAAATACAATCTGATTTTTTTACTACATGATATGAAAATCAGCTATACCTCTCATCAGTTTCATAATTCTCAAATTACCAATAACTCCCACGCCAAAACATTTCATAAACTAATGCATAATTCTCAAATTACCAATAACTCCCACGCCAAAACATTTCATAAACTAATGCATAATTCTCAAATTACCAATAACTCCCACGCCAAAACATTTCATAAACTAATGCATAATTCTCAAATTACCAATAACTCCCACGCCAAAACATTTCATAAACTAATGCATAATTCTCAAATTACCAATAACTCCCACGCCAAAACATTTCATAAACTAATGCATAATTCTCAAATTACCAATAACTCCCACTCAAAAACATTTCATAAACTAATGCATAATAAAAAACAAACATCTGTATTCAATGAATAAATGAAATTATTTAAGAATTTTCCAAATTTAATATAATTTCAACTTGTTACTTTATATGAACATTTGTTTCAGCTGTTGGAGCTGGCCAGGATGTGTTATATCCAGGTTAACCAGACAGACTTGTGCATTGAGCTGAAAAAAACAAGGTATGTGTTTATTTACAACCATTACCATGGATGCATCGGTGGCACAATGGTTAAGCCATCGTACTACAGGCTGGTAGGTACAGGGTTTGCAGCCCGGTACTAGCTCCAACACAGAGCAAGTTCTTACGGGCTCAATGGGTAGGTCTAAGACCACTACACCCTCTTCTCTCTTACTAACCACTAACAAACCACTGTCCACAGTCAGCCCAGATAGCTGAGGTGTGTGCCCAGGGGAGTGTGCTTGAATCTTAATTGGATATAAGCTTGAAAATAAGTTGAAATGAATGAAATGGATTGCATCTCCATTATTATATACAGAAAAAAGTTCCTGCGCAGCAAATAAAATGGTCTCAAATCAACTGTGAAGTTTATAAAGGGTTGAAATTTCTGACTTGTGTAGACGCATCATAATTGGGCAAATAGTCTCATAATGTTTAAGAATGACCAGTAAATAATTTCTTAAAAAAATTTAGATTTTTCAGTGTACAAGTTCATTTGTGAAGTTATTTCAATATGATGCTGCTCTTCAGTTAAGGTCTGTTTTCACTTAAGCAATTTGGGTTGCGTTTTTATGCCCCGTTTGATGCGTAAACATTGGTGATTAAGGCTCTGGTAAACCATTTCTATCTTGCAATAAACAGGTCATCCATATACAGGATTTCTTTGGCTGAAAAACAAGAACTTTGTGGCATAAAAGGTACCAGAATGCATTTGTCCCAGATTAGGCTTCTGGCTATCCAGAGACAGGACGCGGGACAGACATGCTCAAAACCTTAGTGGTATAGGAGCATGTTAAAATATATTGCATTGCACCAGAATGCATTTCTTTGCATTTGAGGGATTTTATGCCATAGTGACAATGTTTGGGGTTTTTTAATGCCAGGCTGTAGTCGAAATCCAATTATTTTAACTCCATTATAGCAAATAAAAGCATTTTATTTGGCATGAAAACGCAGTAAAAAAACTCTTTAAGTGGCTGCAGACCTTTAGGATCTTAATGGTCTTAATACAGCTGCTTGAAATCTGCAGAATAATTATTTTATTGTTGATCATGTTTGATTGTCACCAAGACAAAGTGTTAATACAGCAATCCATGTTGTCCAGCTACTGGAATACAGCAATCCATGTTGTCCAGCTACTGGAATACAGCAATCCATGTTGTCCAGCTACTGGAATACAGCAATCCATGTTGTCCAGCTACTGGAATACAGCAATCCATGTTGTCCAGCTACTGGAATACAGCAATCCATGTTGTCCAGCTACTGGAATACAGCAATCCATGTTGTCCAGCTACTGGAATGAGAATGAGCCCATAATCAAGACACACACCACTCATATTCTCCAGTCTAATTATTTATTTATTTTTGAAGTTATTAAATAACCCAAAACACATGGCACAGCTTACCGTATCTGTACATTGTTTAGTAGTAAACAGTCCTAACAATCATCTAGCAATAGCATGGATAACTCGGGCACTCATCGTATCTGCCAATTGCAAATTTTAAAAATAACATATAGCCTTGGATGTCGTGTGAGTGAAAGTTGAGTTAAAAAACACTTTAATTTTTTAAATGTTAAAAACAATTCCTAGGTCATGTTGATCACCTGACCCTGTTTCCCCTGGATAGGGGGTAGGCACAGTGTAACAGGGAATCTGTGAATAAAAAAATAAAAATAAAAATTAAAAAAAATAAAGAACAACTGGTGAATTTTATTTAAATTTTGCAAAATAATTTCAGGTAATATTTGGGTTTCTGCTTTTTTTTCTTGCTTTTTTTTAAAGTATTAGACAATTGAGTCCAATTTTCTGCTCTGCCAGAACTAGCTCTGCCTGAATAATAGGTTTTAGTGTTGATAAGTTGCAGACTCGTTAATGAAACCATATAAAACTATGTCTTTGTTATTCAGTGATAGCAGACGTCCTACAGCTACAGACATGGAATGGCTGTGGACCTGATTCCAACAACAGATAATCAATGGACAATCTGTATTCCCTGTCATACCTAGTGAACTAGCTTGAAGTATTGACCATCTTATATCAGAACTACATGAGAACATTGGTGCAACAGATGCTGTGCAGGTCCTAAAAAACACCTAAATTTGCTTATATCAATATATGGTTGCACATCTGGTTCTGAAAATGGTAGTTTAACTATTGCTGATTCTGTTAGTATTGAAGTACATGAATGTTTGACCTGTAGTTCCTGGAATGAAAAAGACTGATTACCACTGGACTGTTAGTGAGAACCAAACACAGTTCTAAGACGATTTTGGTGATAAAAAGTGAAAGCTATTAGCTGGGGTGATTGTGATAAAACCTAACATGATGCTTGGAATACAAGAAAAACCCTCAAGGTTTCCATTGGGCTGTAACCATTTACATTTATTGTGTGTGTCAAAATATTGGTGCTTATTATATATCCAGCAGAGGTGCATAAAAATGTTGGTGCTTATTACATACCCAGCAGAGGTGCATAAAAATGTTGGTGCTTATTACATACCCAGCAGAGGTGCATAAAAATGTTGGTGCTTATTACATACCCAGCAGAGGTGCATAAAAATATTGGTGCTTATTACATACCCAGCAGAGGTGCATAAAAATATTGGTGCTATTATTATGATGGTGCATATGATTAATGTTTTTGGCATATATTAATGTTTAACCATTTGTTAATGTATGTAAGTAATGTCCTACACTATTAGATCATTCATCATAATTATGCATAATATAAATAGAGTATACACTAGATACTATTTGATACTGTTTATAAGTTGTTTCTAAAACGAATCTAACAAGCGTGATAAATGGTATCCTTGGAACGAAAATAAGTGTATTATTATATTTCTTACATATCTTCAAAAAAAGAAAGATTTATAAAATAAATTTAAACATCTTTTTCAGGTAAACAATATGGCAAATTCACTTGCAATTAACTTAAACATCACAGAAAAATCAATTTCAATTTACCTTGTATGCCATCCAGCAATCAATGTGGTCATACTCATTTCATTAGATAGTATGGCTTTGGCATCCAGATTATTAACATGGAGCAGCCAATCAGATGTCTTTAAATAAATCTCCCATGAGACTAAGTGTGATATTGCAGTGCGATAACAAAAATCTCCCATTGTGGTTTCTTTATTGGCTATGTAAGAAATATAAATATTATTTTACACATTATTTGTTGTAATTAATTATTAAGATGTAGCATTTTTTATTTAATTTTTTTAAACCGAACGCCATTATTTTTTTCATGGCTATACTTCTTAAATAAAACCAATTCTATATTAATATTTTATAAACTGCTTGTGTTTACAAATTATAAAATGTGTGATGTCTTTATTTTCTACTTTTAGTCTAGTTTTAGTAGCCAGTCATATTTAAGATACTCTTTAAAGGGACATTCCTGAGTTTGCTGCATTGTAAGATGTTTCCGACTAATAAAACTGGATTTTGTCTTCAAATAATTTCGTACGTATGAAAAAATCTTTTTTGGGAAATAAAATGAAATTTAACCTAATACAAATATTAGAATGACCAGAAACACGTTTAATATACAGCCATTAATATTTTATGCAGAAAAATATATTTGATATGTAATTACAGTCGTCAAAAAGTTTCTGTTAGTCGATAACATCTTAAAAATTGCAGCAAACTCAGGAATGTCCCTTTAAATCAAGTTATTGCAAATAAATGTCTCAACGAAATTTCTTATAGCTCAAACATAAGAAAAAAATATTTTCTGTTTATATTACCAAAATATATTTTTGCTTGTTTTGTAGTTTTGTTACAGAATACTAGTACTTACAACTTAGCTTGATCGCAATGTTCTTAATTTAAATACATTTTCATTTGATGTTTTGTTATTACTTACACATAGGTTTTAGTATTAGCACATTTCTTTCCGACTCATTAATAGTAACGATCCCAGATGTCTCATTCTAGCCAGTGCACCATGACTGGTATATCAAAGGCTGTGGTATGTGCTATTCTGTCTGTGGGATGGTGCATATAAGAGATCCATATTTCAAATGTTTTATTTTGATGGATAATGTGTAGTTATTATGAATGCATAAAATGTTATGCTCAGGTGCAGGGGGGTGGGGGCATGTTTGTTAAAGGTACACATGAAGTAAATTCAATCAGTCATGAATTGTTTTACCAATCCGACCACCTACCTAACTGTTTTTAAACCATACAAAAAACTAAGTGTTGATTAAATTATATCAGTCATACTAAACAGGTTTAGGATTGACAAGAGTTTTACATAATTTTAGATAGGGGTGGTGTTAGCATTACAAAACATAATGGGGCAGGATTAAAAAAAAAAAAATTTTGCATTAGGTTATAATAAAATAAATGCTAAATTTGTAGTTTGGGGTGAAATTTTATTTTTTATTTTGCCGGTATATTTTCAGGACATAGAGTAAGTTTTTTTTTATAAATGTAATTTATTTTTTAGAAAGAATTTTGTTTTGTTTAACGACATCACTAGAGCACATTGATTTATTAATCATCGGCTATTTTATGTCAACTTTTGTCCTCAGAGGGAGCATGGACCAAAATGTTTTATTTTATCATGGCATCATGTAATTGTTTAACAGCAGTACAGGTAGTTTGACTTGACTAAATGATTGGCTTTGGAGAAACTAATAAACCGAAAGAAAACTGAGCTGACAACAATATTATTTAATCAGTTTGAAATAGTAAATACATTGTATTAAGGAGTAGGGGTTTTTTGTTTTTTTTATCAGAACCTGGTCTATAAAAATAAGAACAGTATTTGTGTAGTATTTAGTTACGGAATAAAAGGAAATGGTACATAATGACATCAAGGCTCGAAATTATTTTTGTGCAGTGAGAAGCAGTTCTAGAAAGTAATCTTTATAGTTTGACTTTTTTTTGTTGAATGATGCCACTGGAGTTTTTAACAGAAATGCAAAAAAAAACCTTGAGATACACACAGATAAAAGCTTTTAATTTATATTATCACTCTTGAAAATAAGGAATTCTTGATATATTTGGAATACTGTTTAAAATAAGTTGGAAAGTAAACACAGCATATGAAACCGATTATCAGAAAGCATATTGTCAATTTTGAACTTGTGTGTGTGCGTGCGTGTGTGTTTGTAACAGTATCATACAAAGAGTAGGTCTGGTCATTTATGCTCAAATTAAGGCTCATTTTCAGATACCATATACATTTAGAAGACTGTTTTCTTTAGTTAGTACTCATATTACTTTATATTAGTAGAAATTATTTGCAACAGTTTTATCTTTTTTATGAAAATGTATGAATGTTTACATTTCTTTTTACTTTTTCTTTATTACTGATATTTTGAAAGTATGTTGTAAAATGTACACACATGTATGTACCCAAGAAACAACAACTATTAAATACTTAATAAACATTTATTTGAAATGTCAGTGTTTGTTGTCTAAGCAGATTATTTCCTTACATTATTTATGAATCAAATTAACTTTAATTTTTATTACCATGTTTCGTAGTAGTAGTAGTTACCATAAGTACTCTGTTAACTAAAACAATTAATTTTTAGAATATGTTTGGTTTTTAATTTATTATCCCCCAACTATTTAAGTACAAACAAATTAACTTAGATATTATCCTGAGTTTGCTACCATTGTTAACATGTTTCAACCAGAATCTTTATAATGATGTTAACATGTTTCAAACAGAATCTTTATAATGATGTTAACATATTTCAAACTCTTTATAATGATGTTAACATGTTTCAAACAGAATCTTTATAATGATGTTAACACGTTTCAAACAGAATCTTTATAATGAAAAGAATCTTAATAATGATGTTAACATATTTCAAACAGAACCTTTATAATGATGTTAACATATTTTAAACAGAATCTTTATAATGATGTTAACATATTTCAAACTCTTTATAATGATGTTAACATGTTTCAAACAGAATCTTTATAATGATGTTAACACGTTTCAAACAGAATCTTTATAATGAAAAGAATCTTAATAATGATGTTAACATGTTTCGAACAGAGTCTTTATAATGATGTTAACATATTTTGAACAGAATCTTTATAATGATGTTAACATGTTTCAAACAGAATCTTTATAATAATGTTAACATGTTTCAAACAGAATCTTTATAATGATGTTAACACGTTTCAAACAGAATCTTTATAATGAAAAGAATCTTAATGATGTTAACATGTTTCGAACAGTCTTTATAATGATGTTAACATATTTTGAAAAGAATCTTTATAATGATGTTAACATGTTTCAAACAGAATTTTAATGATTAAAATCACTTCAGTTAAAAACAAATGTTCAGAATATGTGTTCCTCATTGTCCTAATGCTTGTAACAATATGTACTTCATTTTATTTCCCTTTATATAATTTTTTCGAAGGTAAACATCAGATACTACATGAGTGGCTGTTAGATACCAATAATCTTATGAGTTGGTTCAAAACATATAATTAGCTAATTTGCAAGTTGAATATATTTTTAAATGAATGTTTTCTAACCTTCTTCTTCTGCGTTCAAGCAATAGCTGATCATACTTTAGAGTCCGGTTGTGGTGATAAAAAACGCTGTCTCTGTCAAGTCTTCTTTGGAACCTCAAAGCTTGACAGCCAGTGTTGCTCCGTTCGGCCAGTGCTTTATCCTGGCTTCATTGTAGAGGGGCAGAATTGCAGGAACCCTGTTGAACTGCTATTACTAGGTTTTCTTCAGGTGACTGTATGCTCTGAGTGAGTGATTTGCAATCTATCAGGAACACAACATGTGATGGAAGTGGAATCTCCTTTTCTAACCAATAACAAGGAAGGAAATGTTTTATTTAACGATGCACTCAACACATTTTATTTACAGTTATATGGCGTCAGACATATGGTTAAGGACCACACATATATTGAGAGAGGAAACCCACTGTTGCCACTTCATAGGCTACTCTTTTCAATTAGCAGCATGGGATCTTTTATATGCACCATCCCATAGACAGGATAACACATACAACAGCCTTTTGATATATCAGTCGTGGTGCACTGGCTAGAGTGAGAAATAGCCCAATGGACCCACAGACGGGGATCAATCCAAGACCGACCACGCATCAAGCGAGCACTGTACCATTGAGTTACGTTCCGCCATTCTAACCAATAACAAATGTAGTACATATATTTTATTTATTACATATCCTCATAAACCAAGTTCAAAATAAATTTTAATGTCTTTTCCAACTTATTTACAGCACTTGTGCTTATAGTTAATTATGTGTCACAAAGCTGTGTCACAGATCAATCAGTGTTCATCATACTTATTTCATTGGATGAACTGACTGTTCCGACTTGGTCATTACCTAAAGTCATACAGACTAAATTGATAACACACCAGTAAAGTTTCCTTTTCAAATATATTTTCTGGGGAACCAAGTCCCAATCCTCTCTAGAATTTCCGCTTGCCAGTCCAGACCTCCATGCAACCAATGGGTATGTAAGAAAATCCAGTTTGGGCTACTACATTACAGGACAACTAGAAACACACTAATATATATAAACTGACGATCAAAAGAAAGTATACCAATTATTTTTTCAAAGTATTAAAAACAACACAAAACACAAAAAGTTGATGCAAATGTTATATTTTGAAAGTATAATAATTTGGCGATAAATAAACATGACTATACTCAATAAAACCCATAAAATGATATCACAGTGCACAACAGCACTAGGGGTGAAATGTGCGATTTCATAAAGGACCACTCATAACGAAGGTGAATAAATTTGACCACAAAGAACATGTTTCAATGGCATGTATGTCCACCATGTGCAAGTATGCAAGCATGGACCTGACGTCGGACAGTTTGTTAAGCGCCTAATGACGACATCAGGTATTGCCCTCCACTCCTGCCTCAGTGCCTGTACCAACTGATCCAAGTTCATTGGAGGGTTAGGATGATGTCGAATTCGCTGGCCAAGATGATCCCACAAATGTTCTATCGGTGACAGGTCATGGCAAAACATTGACGTTGTTTGCGGCAAAGAACTGTTGCACCACACGAGCTGTGTGACGTCTGGCATTGTCCTGTTGAAACAAGAGTCTAGGATGGTGTTGCAAGAACGGTAACAGGACAGGACGTAAAATTTGGTGATGTAACGGTGTGCGTTAAGATTTCCGTCAATGACAATAAGGTCTGTCCGCTGTTGGTCACAGATACCGCCCCAAACCATCACAGATCCACCACCAAACGGTTCAGTCTCCTGAACACAGCACGGAGCTGTTCTCTCTCGTGCACGTCGGTATATCCGAGTCCTGCCATCAGCTCTGAATAACTGGAATCTGCTCTCATCAGAAAAGAGTACACGTTGCCAGTTCCGATGTTGCCAACGTTGAAACTGATGTGCCCAACGTAAACGTCGAAGTCGATGTTGCCTCGTCAATGTCATCCCTCTGAATGGTCGATAGGCCCTGATACCATGCTGTCGTAGTCGACAATGTAGTGTGATGACTGATGACATGTCTAAGGCCAGTCGCTGCAGATGACGGTACAGTGAGGAATCTGTTACATAAGTGTAAGATGCAGAGATGGCGGTCCTCGTTGGCTGTTGTGACGTGGGGTCTTCCACTTCGTGGTCTGTCTGCAGTCCTGCAAGTCACCCTGTAACGCTGTATTAACCTGGTGATCGTCAATTTTGTGCAATTCAGGATTCTTGCCACATGGGCATAACTCGCACCCAACTGCACCATACCAATAGCTCTCTCTCTTTCTTCAGCAGTTAGCCTTGCCATGTTCTCTGGTGTTTTACTGTTGACTGAGGCATGTTCTAAGCAATGGCACCCTTTTTTACACCCTTATGTGCACGAGTATCATGTTTTTCGTGCAATATAAATTTGATGAATAAACTCATTTTGCACGTGCGGCATCGCCCAAACGCAGCAATGTGTGACTATTCGTCATTGATTGCATTATAACGAACAATACTGGAACCTATCTAACCTTCTATGAACATGTATTGTGTTTATTTATAATAAAAATAATTGGTATACTTTCTTTTGATCGTCAGTTTATATATATAGACACTGGTATTGTGGACAAGAAAATGTAGGCCTATGTGATATGTAACTTCAGTAATTTAAAAAGATGTATTAGTAAGAAATATACTACAATGGCAGCAAGCTTAGGAAAAACCTCTTAAAGCTCATTAAGGTTCCACAATATTATTACACAAAGTATTTTTAAAAGTATAAATCTTTACCAAAACATGTTTTGCACATGGTTGTTGGTTATTATAGAAAATTATGTAAACATGTAAAAAATATATGAAGAGCTCTTTTCCAAAATGAGTTATATACCAATTTCTGAATTTTGGAGTTAGCAATGACGGCATACTGGTGTCAGTACAAACTCAGCAATATGACAATAGTTTCCATCAAAATATGATCTATGCCCTTGAACAAGATCTTAAAAAAGTCTGCTTGTCATGATATACCCTATGTCATGTGGAAGCAAAACCAGTTTTTTTCGTCAAAATAACTTAAATGGATATATTGTGTTGTAGAAATGAACTCTTTATATGTCTTGTTTACTATATATGCAAGTTGGAAGGCTAAAGTGAAAAGTTCATCATTTACCAAGTCACCAGCAGTGTCATTTGTATTAATCCAATACAATAATCATGAACACACATTATTGTCATACACAGTAATTCATTTCTACGCAAAACTCTGGGCGATGTATGTGAAAAAATTAAACAAACAAAACCCTCATTGTTCTATCATTGAGCCCGATTGGCAATATTTTCTGAATAGAAAGCATACTGAAGACTGAACCATTTTCTAGGAATTGTGCTTCTGATGACTGAACCATTTTCTAGGAATTGTGCTTCTGATGACTGAACCAGTTTCTAGGAATTGTGCTTCTGAAGACTGAACCATTTTCTAGGAATTGCGCTTCTGAAGACTGAACCATTTTCTAGGAATCGTGCTTCTGATGACTGAACCAGTTTCTAGGAATAGTGCTTCTGAAGATTAAATCAATTTCTAAGAATTGTGCTTCCAAAACCTGAACCAGTTTCTAGGAATTGTGCTAATGATGACTCAGGTACATGTAGCAGCAAACTGCAAGTACATGTGAAACTGTTATATGCATCTGGCTTGCATGTTGTACATTAGGACAAGGCCACACTGGCACAACAGATACAATGATAAATGTCTGCATTTAAAACATACAATTCACACATCAAAGCTTTAAACACTTTATTTACCAAACACTGCACACCTAAAATGCATTTACTAGCAGGGACATATTTACCAAATACAAAGTAACAGCCACATAACCAGCAATAACAATTATTAATACTATTATTTATACAAAGATAAGTTTAATCAACACTGATATGTTCGATACATTATATATGTATTTTGTGCAAACAACAAAATCAAAATCAAATAAATTCTGAGTTACATTCATACAAAATATAATAATAATTTGGCATCAGTAACAGATATGGTCGTTTAAGATATTAATCATTTTGTTTGCTACAATAACAATAAATAAAGAGTTGACAAAATTTCAATAACAGCTGTAATAGAATATGATGGCAACAATCCTATGGTCTAATAAAAGTGACAACCTGAGTGTTTTTTTTAAAATCTAAAATGTTTATAAAAACACATACCCATGTAATAATTTATTATCAATTTTGATTCATAAAGTGATAACGTCACATAAGGCTATTAACACCTTTTGATAATATGACTAAAATTTGATTGTATTAGCATATTATGGGTTAATAGGGTCTTTGTTTTTTACTATATTTTCACCACACCATATCACTTAAATCAGTATACTATGTATATTATGATTAAAAGAGTATACAATATGTATTACCCCAGCAGTCACTCAAATATATTTAAACTTTTCTCAGTGAGAAATATTCTGCATTGGTCTAGCGTACGATAGTATTGGTCAATTTGACACTTAAAAACCAATGACTTTGTTGGTACTAAATATGACGTCATTACGATTTGGCAAACACACAAAACGACGTCATGTATTATAAAGAGTTTGCATTTAAGGCTCGCCGTTTCTGTGTTAAATTTGTAATAAAATGTAGGTTTTTTAATGCAGTTCATTATAGATGTTTTAACATTGGTCCAGACACATCTTCATAAATCAAGGCTAATATTTGTTCCTCGTAGATTGTCACATGTTACCGATGCTGTGATTGGTCAGCGATGTCAACGTGTAAGGGACATAATCGGTGTTACAAATTTTCTTCCAATAGAGGGCGCTAGTAGTGGATATCAGTAATCTTGACTACATGTATCAAGGCTGAATACGAGGAACGAATATTAGCCTTGATTTATGAAGATGGTCCACACATAGCAACAGGAGTTTGTTCATTGTGTCATCAGTGAACGTCATTTTATATGGGCAAGTTGTCTTATTGTGCTTTATCTTTTATGGACAAAAAATAATTATAAAATAAAGTATGAACTTTTAGTGTTAATATTAGTAAGTATGATTCAAATTTAATTATAAATATTGTCTGTTATTTCTTTTACATTGATCTGGGTATGAAAAACAAAAAACTATCTTCATGCAGTTTATGTATGATTCTTGTTCATACCCCGATGAATGTCAAAGAAATAACAGACAATCCTTAAATAAAAAGGAATTGCATGTATTTACATTCAGATTGGAATTTTTAACCTCAAAATTGGGAATAAAAAACTCGACATAGCCTTTGAGAAATGGTGAGGAATGATGGCGATTACTGGAGTCTGGCTGATAAAACCCTGTCCAATAT
The DNA here is from genome assembly GCF_016097555.1 of Gigantopelta aegis. Classification (NCBI taxonomy): domain Eukaryota; kingdom Metazoa; phylum Mollusca; class Gastropoda; order Neomphalida; family Peltospiridae; genus Gigantopelta; species Gigantopelta aegis. The sequence continues at coordinate 87,798,069 of NC_054702.1, forward strand.
TTCTAAGTTCAGGGTTATATGCTGCAACCATTATATATATTGGCAAGGTATCATGACTAGATAAAAAAGGAACATTTTTGGTTACTGACCAAATATATAGCTTTTTGGACATGTTAATATTTCATTTCATTACTTCATATATGTATTGTTCAAAGTTACTTATTTTGTTTTCATTTGATAGTTTTAATTCTTAAAGACCATTTTAAAAACAAGCATTATTTTAAAAATAAATAGATTATTTAAAAACTACTATTTTGTTATGTGTGCTCAGACTGAATGGAAGATGCCACTCAGCAGAGCTTCATGGCATTCACCAGGCATTCACCATTCTAACCTTTGCCAGTATCTTAAAACTGTAACCAGTTAAGAATGTGCAAGGTCAAACCAGAGTGAAATATTGTGTCAATGTGAGGCTGTTTGGATTTTTTAGATCACTTTTCAAAAAGAATATACACTAATACTCAAGCTACCTAACATTCATTCAATTTTATATCAAAACATTAATACCAGGTGGAATATTATTGTGTAGCTGGTTGAAAAAAAAAGGAGGTTTTTTGTTGTTGTTTAAAGACACCACTAGTGTACATTGATTTATTTATCATCGGCTACTAGATGTCAAATATATGGTAAATTGTTCCTCATAGTCTTAGAGAAAACCGGCATGTAGCCAGTTGAATGATGTACTATCCCTTTGGGAACAAATTAAAATTATATTTTTAGGTGGGTCCTTTGGTGGGTCCATCACTGTAAGTCTGCTGTTTCTACATTATAATATGAAATATTTATAATACAAAATAGTATGCTAAAAAGACATTTTCTTTATGAAAAATAATTCTATTGCATTAACAATTTTTAACATCCTATTGTTGTAAGTAGTACCATACTGTTTGCACATACAAAATATTGTAAAGTAAAACAATGAAACTTGCACACTCGGAGAGATTCAATAACGTAAAACAATTAAAAAGTACACTTCACACCATAAAAACAAATTAACATAATAATAATAATAACAACAAGACCACAATAATATATATGTACAGTACTGTAGTATATATTGATATATATGAGATTCTGTAATATAATAATAGTTACCGGTTTCATAAGTTACAACAAAAATAAAATAATTTATTTTTAAAAAATTTGAAAAACAAACAACAATAATTATATATGTTTAATTATATTCTTTGGAATAAAATACCAATATTTTACTTCTGTTTAATGATTTAAAAAAGTTGATTAAAGCGAAGCGCCTTGTCGTAAATTAAAGCGTTTGTTTACACTGTGCATAGAGAAGATAGACGGAGCTGACGTCACTTCGCCCCAAGCTATACCACCGGACGTCACAAAAACGAAACAAAATGGCTACCCCCAGTTAGCAGGAATAATCATGTTTTTTTTATTAACTCTAAAATTACGCGTTTTTCATTTGTTAAAGTGTCAGTATGTGTTGGTGGTCCGGGTCAGCATCTTTCCAACACATAAGGCTCTTGCTTGAGTTGACCCTACCTTTAACCCACGTGTTAAAAACCTGAATAAACTACGACCAGCCTTTCCATAAACCAGACTGACTTTGTAGCCACAAAGGTTTTGTCTTTTATTAATAACTTAATATTGGGGTTCATTTACCATTAATCAAATGAATACAAGTCCATATAACTTTAACATTGCAGAATATGTTACGCATAATAAAGATTTCTTTCATTAACAATTTACATTGCGACTGTACAGCATATTGCTACACCAGTTATATTTACATTACAATTTTAATATATATTCAGAATTAACTGCTTGAGTATTTGTTTGCTTTATCATCAGTTATAACTAAGTTATATGTTAAAACAATTTTATTACTATAATTCAATTGTGGTGCCAAGATATATTTTAAAATTATATCTACAAAAGTACCAATATCTGGTGTCGGTCCTACAGTGTTAATGAGTTATTCTGAACATACCAGCCTGCCAGAGGTGATGGCAACTCCACATGTAACAATAAAGATAGCAGTATACCAAACAGCATTTCACCCGGTCAAAGGTTGAAACTCACCTAACTTAGAAAAGGGTATTAAATACCTCATTGGTGATGTATGTGGCAGGACTTTTCCATGCCACTAACACATCTTGATACAGGTGGTACATTTAAAGACAGCAATGTACCAAAATAACGTCTTCACCAGGTCAAAAGTAATAGTGCCTCTAATTTTGAATAATGCAATGAATACTGCCAGACCTTTTTATTTTGAAGTTTTCCGTGAACTGAAAAACTTAACACTGGATACTGTTTAAACTGGTTAATTATGAATATTTAGGTCCCGAAGTGATCTGGTTTTGGCTGATTCAACAGTACAGCTAAATAAATCCAAAGCATCCCTCTAAGTCTTATATTTAAAGCCAAATTTATAAAACCTGCTTTTCTTAAAAGCAAGTGTTTAAGCATTATAAATGTATGTAGTTACAAGCTTTGTAAATTTGACCCGTAGTGTTTTAAAATGGCTAACAGTCTAATGTTACCAATACTGTAGATAGGTAACATAAATCTAAGAATGGGACTTCAGGCAAAAACTTAAAAGTAGAGGATCTATTCTAAATACTTAATATTTAAAATATACCTGAAAATGCAGCTTTCATCTAGGTAAAACATTTTAAGCAATTTGGCAAGCTTCTTTTGAAAATGTTTAAAGGAATTTATTTTAAGAAAATGGGCAAATAATGGTAATTTTTTTTTTTTTTAAAACAATTTTCAAATAGGCACAAGAATATTTAAATTTTAAACATTTACTCAGAAGTACTTATCCAATTATAAGCTATCGTATGTGACCAGGAAACAGCAAACATAAATAAAACAGTCCTCTCTTAATACATCTCAGTAATACAAACATGATAATGAGCTGACTGATCACGAGCGTAGGAAGGTGCCAAACAGTGAGGGGGCACACTTTTATATTTACACACTTTTACACTATTATAAAGCAAATATAAAGGAAAAGTGGAGGGGCACATGCCCCCCCCCCCCCGCCCCCCATTTCCTACACCAGTGCTGATAACCTGAGCAGATGATTTCATAATGGCTCCAAGCTATCCAGTGATTTTATTAGACAAATCATAGTGGTTAGAATACTCGTACCTAGAACGTTATTGTAATATTTTATAATTCTATTTCTAAAGAGCATTTTAATTCACTTATACACTATACAACTAAATCAGTATTAATTTGTTTTAACAATTGCACCTACAGATATACAAACATGTTGTGTGTTGGAAACAATAGTAAATAGTAAAATGAAAGACACAAAATAAAAGCATCAATTGTTTAGTTTAAAAACCAACTAAAATATAAAATAATTTATACTGTATACACAAAACTGGTGTACAGAAGTATTCCCAACGTGGCAAAATATTACAAAACATCTCATCACATGCAATACAGAGCATGGTTCTATAAACTTCAGAGATTATTACACAAGCTTGTGTGTCAGGATTTTTGTACTGCCCAAGCAATAGAGGATAATACATGAATCCTAACACAAGTCTCATAAAATCAGTATGACACACATGTGAGTAATAATTTCTTTATTATCCACATTATTATTATTATTATTATTTTTAATGAATAATAAAAGGCGTCTCAAAATATTTCAAGCACAACTAGAAGGAGACGATGAAATTATTTCATATTTCACATGCAAAGTCTGAGCTAGAACTGGGGAAGCAATGTCATGTTATGACGTCGCTTCCCAAAATTACGTCATTACACATGTTATTACATGTGCTTGTTATGATTTTTATTAACTTTATTTTATAATAAAGCTGGATATTACAGAACACTGTAGATCCCACTGTTGGTACTCTGTATACAGTTTCAATGTTCCAGGCATACTTAACTTAAGACACAAAACACTGCTGTAGATAATACGTCTTCCCACTGTGGCTATAAATTGAAATGAATACATTTAAAGACTACTGAATTCACGTCAATGCATTCCGTAACTTAAATCTACACACACATATATATATATATATATATATATCAGTGTTTACTCAAAACATGTACCAATAAGAAATGGGTAATTGACATGCTCAGTGATGTCATGCCAACTTACTGGATTATAGCATGAGAGTTTCCAGATTATTGGAGTCTGGACTAATCAGCTGTCCATAGTAATAATCATGGTAATCTCAGTACACACAATATCAAATACTGGTACACATGGTAAGAGCATGGCTCGAAGATTCTTACTTGTCAAGCCAAATTTTAATACTCCATTCCATAATCATACTAGCAACACTTTCAAGGTAATCTATTTTATACACAATTCTGCATGTTAAATATATTATCATTTTATTTCTACTAATAAATAAGAATTCCTAACAATTTAATGTATAGTATACCATGTATTTGGAGTCTTTTATAGTTGAATCCATAACACATTCATTTCAATGCATGTTTAAAAACAATAATTAAATAACACCCCCACCCCCCATATATGTTAATTTAATATATTAGTTTTTGAACATTTATAGAAACAATTTAATGATACACTCAAAAAATATTTTACTAACATTTATATATGCAACTACGGTATACTGACTTACAGATAATAAGAAAAGGACCTGAAAGTTAAAAATGTAACACTGACCTAAACACAGTATTTAAAAAAATAAAAAAATAATAATAACTTGCTTTGAAATGAACAGACATAGATGTAGATATAAATCAAGTCTAACTGAACTAGGTCTTCAAGATAAACATAAAAGTTAACGCCACTGCACCAATACCTTTATATCTCACCAATGTGAGACAATAAAACCAAAGCGACCATAAAATGTATAACTGGCATAAAATTTGGACTCCCAGTTCTCTTTAATAATGAAATATATGTTTCTCTATATAACAGAGAAATTTAATAACAGAGAAATTTAACAACAGAGAAATTTAATAAAAACATTCTACGATTTAGATCTCTAACCACAGAATATTGTAGATTTAATAAGACTAAGAGATCATTCAGTTATCACAGACATACAAAGTGAACTTCGTTTTTCTTTTGCTGCTCAGCTCCATACTCCTGTTATGTTAGTTAAAAAAACATATGCCGACATTAATCTCATCCCCCCCACCCCTACAACCCCAAAAATATAGTTTATAACCTTGTAATAATGTTGATAACAGTGAATGACCCCTAACTGAACAATTTTATTCTTTTTTATTCAGAAATAAAAAAGGTAATTTAATGTGACTACTTTGATATTTCAAAGCAATGTCAAAGCAACAGATATTCAGCTTAATATATAGATACATATTTAAAATATCTGATAAATTTAGTCAGGGGTAATGATAGTCATAGTGATTGTCAGTGATAGCAAATGTATACATTAGATCACATTAAAGGGCCTATCTCAAACATTGCTTCTACTGTAATATGTTACCAGCTCATAGGATTTTAATCAACCCCTGCAACTGCCCACAGATATCGGAAATGACATAGAATTTTAATTATCCACAGCACTTTTTGGCCTTGGATTACATTCAGGTGGGGGGTTTTCCCAAAAGCATGTTGTTGTTTTTTGTCGTGGAAATTTTTTTAATTGCAGGGGTTGTTTAATTACTAATATTTCATATTTGTTAAAAATATCAATGTCTGCACATCCAATTTATTTCTGGTGGTCCTAATCTAAGTTAAATTGTATTTTACATCCAAGTAAATGTTGTTTTTAAATGTAAAGTTATTCCAATTTAAATTCCAGTTGATACTACTACAATCATTGGGGTAACCAGAAACACACTGAATACATGGACACTGATATTCTGAACAAGAAACTGAAATTAATGTATAATTGAAAAAAGAAGAAGTTATGCTTCTACCTGAAAACATGTTACAAATATGTAAAAATAAAAATAGTCCCTTAAAGGGACAGACCCTAGTGTTTTAAACACTACAGCATATTTTTCACTATTACAGCCATTTGTGATCACTGAAATCAAACATTAATCAGATTTTATTCTTTAGATTATCCATGTCCATAGAACCAAAGTGTTTCTGGTCATCCTGGTGTTTGTAGTACCAAAAATTGCATTTTTCATATTTTTAAAAACACACGTGCGTCCGAGAAGTAGCGTTATTGATTCGAGTTCTAGTCCATTTTCAAGGATATTTTCTGTTTTAACGTCACAGACTCTTCTTTTACTCTATTGTAACTTTATCCAAATGAGTTACAGGTTTGTAAATTAACTAAACTTAGTGTAAATTTTTTACGGGTTAAACTAGGGTCTGCGCCTTTAAAAAGAGTGCTATGTGTGAAGTCTACATCTGACTGACAGCGTAAAGTGAGACAAACCGTCCCTCTCTAGAAGACTTCCATTCGCACTTTATACACAGGATACGTGCATCTCTGCAGATTACTGTACATCATAAAATATTAGCAATCTTAAAATTTGGCAAAATCCAAATAAATGACATGTTAGCGACATCATATCTAAAACTAAAAAACATATAAGCTTAAGTTGTAGGATCAGTTGAAATCATGTTTTTGACGAATCTTAACATTATGCAGCTTACAGACATACTGAATTTAGTAGAAAATTGCAGTAATGTGTATGCTAACTAACTATTTTTGTTTGCTAGCCTTTTGGTTGAATCAATAGCATATAGCCATTGTTGAGCCTTCAGTTAATCACAAACAAAACAATTGCACAAATGTTTTTCGGAACAGTCTGTTATATGTCTCTCTAAATTTAGCGTCATGAAATATTAGCGTCTTGTATGGCCTCATTAAATTTGCAAACATTTTATACTCGTTAACATTTTCAGATTTGCAGTATATCCGACACAGTGATCCAGGCATCAAGTTTCATAGACATTCAGAATCCATGGAATTTTGTAACACATCCAGTATTTCACAATGCTCTAGCTTCTTAGCATGTGACAGGGCTGTGTTGCCAAATATATCTTCAATAGTGTACTCTGCCCCATTTTCAATCAAATATTTGGTTATCTCAAACTCGCGCCGACATACAGCCTGAAAAAACAATCATTCAGAATTCTCAAAATAACAGTAAAAAGATATGTGTGTGTTAGAAAAACACAACTGAACTTCAAGTCAAGGATTAGTTAGTATTTAGCTAGAATCACAACTGGAATATGATGTTATGGTATATGTTTGGGGAAAAGTGTATACAAAAAGACTTGTCGATGCCAATATGGAACCAATCTCACAAAACATCTAAGTTAATAGGATGTTGTTCCATTATTAATATTCACACAGTTGTAATATTTAAGATTAAGATTCATACAGCAATTGGGATGGATTTGACAGAGAAAAAAGTTAACTGTGTGTACGCCTAATGTTATAAGACTGTTTTTGTAAGATAAAATGGACTTTTTAAAGATTCTTCAGTTTCTACTGAAAACTACCAGTCTCCTATTTATTTATTATCAGACTTTTATAACCGTATATATAATTCCCATACAAAACGTCAGATTTCTATGTACATCATTCGCTGGGATAATGATACTTAAAACATCTGTTAAAAATGATGGCGGCAGTTTTCGAGCTAAATTTTACACCGGGCTATCATGGTTTGCAAAATGACCAATTCTCAAAACCTATTTCAAATAGTTTGTATTTCAGATTTATCTACGTAGATGACTGAGGCATATTTGTTACAAATTTCAAGTGAATCTGAAACCGAATTGTGTTGTGCACTAGCTGGTTTGAAATGAACTGACCCTAAAAGGTTATGATGTCTGCAGTGTAATTCACGGGATAGATCAAATAAATGTTATTAATGGAAAAAAACATGTGATTTAAAAAATTCTTCGAAAGCAGCAAAAAACATGAGAGACAGTGCTAATAATATATATGTAATTTTTTTTTTTTTTTAAATAGTTTCCAATAGGTTATCATGAACACAAGGCATGGAACCAAAAAAATGTTTCCCATAAAATTTTAAATCCTATGGCCTGTATGAGTTCCGTCTGATTCAAAGTTGACCCACCCACCCACCATTTCACACACTGGTTACAGATCTGCAGGGAACTGCCATCACTGTTTAAAAGGTGACCACAGGCAGTAGAGGTAAGATCGCATGCCGGTATATACAGAGCTAAACTGTTCTTTCGTTCTTGAATTTGCATCTAAAATCAGGAATAGACAGCATCCGGTTTAGGCAGTTTTATTCATAATAAATTAACAGCTGGACAGGACTTTAAAACTGTGCCAGTTTACATAGAAATCCAGTTTAGACAGTTAAAGTGTATGTAATTTTATGTAAATACATTTTCGCTCTAATCATTAGTTTAAAGACATCCAATTGATCCAGCCATAGAAACATGAGTTTGTTTAATTCTCGATGAACAAACAAAACAATGTCACATTTGATGATGTCACTTTATATTGGTATTGTATTATTGAGACTTATTGTTGAAAAACCAAAAAAAGACTGCAAAATAAAATATGATCTTGTGTGTGTTTTTAGTAACAAGTATGTTTAAAATTTAATTATAAGGATTGTCTATTATTTATTTTAGATTCATCAGGTTATGAACAAAAAAAACAAAACAAAAAAAACATGGCAAAGTTTTTGGTGCAGTTTTCACATGCTATTTTTGTTCATACCCTGATGAACCTAAAAGAAATAATTGACAAACCTTTGTTAAAAGAATTTAAAACAGGAAACACAACACAACTTGTGTAAACTTCCACAGTTCATACCACATGCAGTGCCGTCCTGCCATTGTAGTCGATGGAATTGAAATCCACACCTGCCAACTTCCAGCATTTAATAGCATTAAGATCTTGACCAAGCACAATACTGAAAATAATGGATTTAACATCATCAGTATAACAAAGTCAATTATGGCAGAATGTTCTTAATATAACTGGATTTTAATTATGTCTAAGCATTGACATCATCATCATCATCATCATCGTCAGTGTAACTATAGTCCGTCCTACAGGGAATGTCATTTTCATACTATGGAATTTATTACCAGTTATTTATTTCTGAGTTTTGTAAATTGCACACAAAAAAAAGAGGTTTTTTGTTTTTTAAATTTCCAGAACACTTTTACTTTTCTTCTTATGTCAAACCAAACTGAAATTATTTCCAATTTCGTTTTTACCCAATGATGGGATAGGACTATAAATCAATGATTGAATATATTTAATGGAACTGGATCCTAAATATGTTAAAGCTCTGGCAAAAAATAATACATAATTAATACAATTTGTTAATTAGAGAATAAGATCAAAGTAATATTTTTGAATAGAATAAATTCTAAGTGTCTGAGATTTGTAAATACATTTCAACAGATTAAAAATGTTTTACAATCCAATAACAGTTTAGAATCCCATATGGCTTTTTTAGTGTACAAGACTATTAATTATTAAGCAATGAATGAATGAATGAATGAATAAATGTATGAATTCATAAATGGAACAAATGCATGAATGGAACATCTAAGAACAATCCATCTTACTAGGTGTCCAAAAAAAAGAAGAAAAAAAAAGAAGAGGATAAACAAATGAATGAATGAATAAATTATGTACCTGCAAAGTTCCATCGCCACTTTGATTGGTGGCCAAGGGATGACGGCCCCAGCCTGGACCAGCATCTTTATTACCACCTCATTCTTCATGTCTATGGCATCGATGAGAGGGTTGTCACCATGGTAATCTTTGACATGGACTGATGCCCCGTGATGCAGGAGATAGCCGACTGTTTCGAGCTTACTGTTTCTACAGGCCACGTGCAACGCTGTACGGCCATCCTGATTGGTGGCCGAGATGTTTCCTCCCTAAATGTGATAAAGTCAAAGTTTGTTTTGTTTAACGACACCACTAGAGTACACTGATTTTTTTATCATTGGCTATTGGATGTCAAACATTTGATAATTTGTTTTACATATAGTCTTTGAGAGGAAACCTGCTATATTTTTTCCATTAGTTTAAAGTGTTTGTTGTTTGTTTAACAACACCACTAGAGCACATTGATTTATTTATCATTGGCTATTGGATGTCAAACATTTGGTAATTTTTAACATAGTCTTAGAGAGGAATCCGCTATATTTTTCCATTAGTTGCAAGGGATCTTTTATATGTTACATTCCACAGGTAGGATAGCATATACCACAGAATTTGATATACCAATCTTGGTGCACTGGCTGGAATGAGAAATAGCACGATGGGCCCACCGATGGAGATCAATCATAGACCGATCGCGCATCAGGCGAGCACTTTACCACAGAGATATGTTCCGCATCCACTACCTAAATGTGACAGGAAAAAAACTGAGATTTATTTATCAATCTCTCAGTACATTTCAATCTACAGCACATAAAACAGAACTTTGTTGTCAGTTACAAAACAGTTTTATAAAACAGTTTTCCGTATCTTTTTACTTCAAGCCATACTGGAATTATTGACCAAAAATGTTAACTTTTTATTGGAAGTAGTATAAATCTTATAACTAACATCATATGGCATTACACTACAACTAAATAAGCAATGATCAACTCTGCATTAGCATTCAAAATATGTGTAGTACATAAAGATAATGCTGAAAAACTAAAAGCACATTTTGTGGTAGGAAAGTATATTACAAATCCCCAAAACTAGTGGTATTCCGATGATCGAATATAATCGAAGACTGATCGGTTGGGGCTCTAGCAAAGTGATTATCGATTTTGAAATTCATAATCGATTGTCGCCAAAAAAGTGAATCTTCAGTGGTAATTTACCGTTTGTCGGAGTTTCTCCAGTGTCTTGATATCACCTTTCCTTGATGCAGATAATATCAAATTCGGATACAGGGATTCACGAAGCTTTGCAATTTCCTGTGAACAAAAAGAAAAAAAAGAAAAAATCATAGATCAGTAACTCATTTAAGAGAAAAGCTATGAGTAAAACTATTGGACACTTTCCATTTCAAAATTCATGCATTAAAGGAAGGGACAATTAAGGCACTTGGCCTGCTATGCATATTCAACAATATATAATGCACATTATTGCTTAATATCAACAAGTATAATCTTACAGTTAATTAATAAAACGGTTAAATGTGAAGGCTAGTATATATAACTGGCACAGCCATTTTGTACCATCTCAGTGAATACACCCTCTGGCGAGACGGTGGTTACGTAATACTTAATGTGTCACATCAGGAATTAGTCTTACAACTAAAGAAACAAAACATACCCGATTTTTGTGAATGCATCGCAATGTTCTGTAATAATATCCATCCCAGTAAGCCAGCAATAAGTATATATTATTTTTCAATACAAAATAAACCATCATTGTCAAAATAACTATTATGTTTTGTTCCTACATTAACTCATGTACTGAAATGATAATTGGGGTGTTTTCTTAGTTAATTGGTCTTTTCTCTCTGTTGCCTGTACCTGTGGTTCCCGATTGGCAGGTGTATATTTTGGATGGTCACCAAGGAATCCATGACGTTTCGCCCCCCACCCCCCCCCCCAGCCAGTTCGCCCCCAGTTTGACCTGTTCGCCCCATGTACCAGTTCGCCCCCAAGACGATTCGCCCCCAACTGTTTGCCTGTTCGCCCCCAAATATTTGTCAGTTCGCCCCCAACTTTTAGTCAGTTCGCCCCCAATTATTTGTTACTTTTAAACAATTATTGTACTGTTTCTTTAGAGGATGTTAAAGTGTGTTTGTGTGTTGTGTGCGTTTCTTTTCTTAAAGGGGAGGGGTTGTCCAAATTGACTGATCATGAATCACAGGGTTATATTTTTTTCAGATGTAATTAAAAGTAGGGTGCCGAATAAGCATAGGCACCGACATTTTTTCACAAATTCACAAACCACATCATCATTTATTAAAACATCCATTCCTGCCAAATATGATCTGTTTTAAGAAGAACGAAATAAAACAATGGTTAATCAGCTACATAACCTTGATGCTGATTATGCATCTTCGGCTAACACCTAAGAGCGCTTTGAACAGCAATTTGATATGGCCTCTTCTGGTGAGCATTATTCTAACTGAGGGATTATTGCGGGGGTTCTTTTGGCCACTAATTAGTAACCATGAACATCAAAAAAGATGATCATCTTCTAAAAACACTATGACTGATTACAGTTAACAGGTTAACACGTGATAATGGCCATAAAAGCGCGTACGACCAGCCTAGTCTGGCATTCGTATTCAACTTTTCAATAATCATGTCGGATAACTGTATTACTTGCAAAAGTGTAGTGCGACCACGCCAGGAGGCTCTTCAGTGTGACACATGCAGTAGATGGAATCATCGTGTATGCAACACGGGTAAGTCTTTAACAAATTTATTTATATGCCCCCTTCTGCTTAAATCAATATACTTTATTTATTTATTCATGCACAAGATATTTAGTTATTCAATTATTGGTATCACCTTTTTTCTTTTTTTTTGCCGCCATTATTATTCACGTTCAGTATATATTATTGTCGCCATTATATTTTACGTTCATAATATTATATTACCATCGCTATTTCCATTTACGTTCAGTATATGAAATACATTAAGAAATATTATTGCATTAACCCTTCAATTTTCAAACTTACTCAAATTAGCATAAATATATACAATTGGCACCCTATAACTTGCATGGGTAAATTTTATATAAATTATAAATAATATTTTTGGTCAACAGGTCTTTCGAGACAGCATTACAGAGAAGTAGTTCGAGGAGAACGTAGAATCGACTGGTGTTGCGATGATTGTGGCATTACTGATGCATATCAAAGTGACGAAGAACCCTTGTGGATGGACCACAGAACTGACATCCTGGACACTTCATTTGATATATCGCAAATATCGTACTCCGTGCCAGAATCGGTAATCGAAAAGTAAGTGTACGCATATAAATTGTGACTGTTTGTTATTTACATAATGGTAAATATCTTGAATTATTTTTAAATTCCATATCGTTATATTTTTCTTGATTTACAAATATCTTGGTCTATTAATTCTACATTTTACATAACGAATTTGTAAATTCTCTGTATTTTTTTTGGGGGGGGTAAATGTTTATAAAATGGTGTTAATTTCTATTTTTAAAGTGTGTTCGTGCCACCCTGGTTCACAGTACTATTTTTTTTTTTTGCAGCTCCATAGACGAAGATCGCTCAATACACATGGATTACATGGATACTCGCAATGAAGATGAAGTAAAATTCCAAGTCATCACCTGTGGTACCAAAAGGAACAGGAAGAAATTAACAGATTCTTTTGGATACAGTTATAACATCAAGGTATATACATTTAGTACATACTGTGTATATTTATTTAAAAATGCGACAGTTGTTATGTTACGTTATGAAGATGTTAAGTACAGAAATGATGGGATCGTACTGATGCCTTTGTGTTTCCTTAAATGCCTGTAGTTTGCATTATTTTGCATTAACAGACATGCAATTCATTCTGTGGGTAATTTCTTATGTTTAGCGAACAAGAAAAAGACAAGATCGACTGGCAATGCACAGTAAGAAGTAAAACAACAAGATGCTCTGCAACAGTGGTGCAGTCCGGCGATACTTTCACCCAGGGACCGTCTAGACACTGCCACCCTGCAGCGCCAGGATTGGACACAGCCATCAAGATCACTGCACAGGTTACTATTTATATCACACTTAATTTAATTTAAATCTATCTAATTAATATAATATCTGTAGTTATCTTTTAGTTTAATATCAATTTAATATCTATGTATGGTTAATATAAAATATCACATTTATAATCATAAAATACTTAAGAATCATCTTAAATATTAATGTTGTAAAAGGGATTTTTAATACATATAATCATTCTCAGATCATATTTATAGGATAGTGCATAAAGACAAAAAAAATAATTAATTCCATGTTTTAAATTTCAGATAAGACAGAATGCGACTTGCAATATATTCACGCTGGCCAGCAACATCGTGGACGATGCGCTGCTCCAGTATGCTGACAACCAAGCACCAGAAAGCAGTCAACCTAATCAGAATAATCTAATGAGGATGGTCAATTGGACAAGACGTTTGTGTCCTGACAACCCAAAAGATCTGAAGTTTGAAGTAAGCATTCGTTTACCAGCTTTATCTATTACAAACACCACCTACAAATTATACTCTACTAACAATTACACAACACTATACAAATTCTATTATGAATTAATATTTAAAACTGCCCTGACATATTGCAAAACAATTTTCAAACAAAGAAACCCGGATGAATTATTGCCAATATTTCGGCTTTACATATAAAGTTTCATCCATTCCATTATATTCTTATATTTCTTTTTGTGTATTTACAGTTGGACCATACCTTTATACCAGAGGGTTTTTTGAAGTCAGACGTTGATGTTGATGGCCAGTGACACCTCATATTTGCAACAGACTGACAGCTTGAGTTACTAGCTAACGCCAAGACCTGGTACCTTGACAGAACATTCAAGGTAGCCAGGAAACCATTCTACCAACTGTTCAGCGTGCATGAAACAAATACCTCTGGCTTTCTGTTTGATGTCAAAAAGACGCAAAATTGACTATAAGAAGGTACACACTTAATTTGTATTTTATTAAGTTGGTTTACCTATACCTGCATTGATATATATTTATTTGTAATGTTTATTATGAATTTCAAATTATGCATTTGTATTATGAAATCATTGTACACTTTCTAAAACCTATTGCAAAAATGATCAAACACATGATATATTAAATTTATGTTTATTGTTCTTGCAGGTCTTAAAAAAACTGAAACGGCACTTGCCATATGCACCTAAACTTGATGTCGTTGTGACGGATTTTGAAAGCGCGATTTGGCAGTCTGTGTCAAGTGTTTCCAGATGTGGAGGTGTGTGGATGCGGCTTTCACTGGGCCCAGGCAGTGAATCGGAAAGTTGGCGAATTGGGGTTGGAGGTAAATATATCATAATCATTGTACATGTGTGTGTGAATCAGCGAAACAAACTGTATATGTGTTTGCTTTTTTTTGTTCTTACACCATTCTACTAGAATGACTGATTGCAATCTAATCGAAAGTAATATGTATGAAACACATTATTTATTGTTATTATTATTTTTTTTAAATTTAGACAGCCTACCGAAATGACGACGTAGTGCGTAAGTTGATCAGGCAGGCCCTGGCATTGAATTTTCTGCCGGCGGAGCACATCAGACCGGCCTTAAAGAAACTCCAAGAAAGAGTTACCGATGCACCAGTGTTGGTCGAACTCCTAGAATACATAGAGCGGACCTGGTTGAATAACGATACCCGGACACCTCCAACATGGAGCGTTTTCAAACAGGCAATACGAACCAACAACGATGTGGAAGGATGGCACAGAAGGCTCAATGTAAAGGCAGGGGAATCAAAGGTGATTACAGATTTAATATTTGCTGACGTCACTGGAAAATCCAGCATGTTAAATGACAATAAGGTTAATGCATTTAATGTAATTAATAAGATACGGTGTATTTTTATTTTGGGACATCTATGTGGGTTCGATTACATTAATAATGGTTTGGTAGATATTAAAGATATTAATGAGATGCTAAACCCCATAATTATTTTTTTTTGTTTTTTTTCCAGCCATCCATGTACATACATCTTGATCAAGATGCTACATAAAGAAGCATCTCTTGTGCCAATACAGTGTAAAATGGTTTCTGAGGGAAAACTGAGAAGGCGTTGCCGAAAGAAGACTGGCACACTACAGGCGTTGTTGTTCGTTTTGTGGAATAAATATGAAGCAGGGGAATTGACAGTGAGCTGCCTCATGAAAGAATGTGCCAAACTTTATGGACTTTAGATGCAATGAACTTAAGTGCCAATATAATGTTCTGGAAATTATAAATATTTATTTTGTTACAATATATTGAATATAGTTAATGTAAATTAGTAGAGAAGTATGCAGTTTGTTATCCGTTCAACATATTTACACATGTACATGTTTGTATTAATTAATTCAATAAAAACTCACTGCAGCTTATAATGAAAAAAATAAAATGAGTTATTAAACATATATATGCTTGGTAGTCTTCCACCCGTGTTGTTCGCTGTAGTCGTAGTTGTATTTGTCCGTATTTATATGTAATACTTACCGGTACTTACCATGTGTATAACATTTTTGTAATTGTTTTTTAATGTTCAGAGTACAATTTGTTTATATACTTATATATTGTTATGTATTTGGTATGCATATTTATATTCTCTGTATATGTGCTATATATAAACACGTATATGTGTGTGTGCTACATATATACATATATATATATAAAGAATAAACTGCCTCCCAAAAGCAAAACGTAATTACTTGATTTGTATTATCATCACATGGTAGTGATTTGTAACTATTCAACACAGAGTGGAGGTGAGAAAAAGTTTTTTTTTTTTTTTTTTTTTGTTACACACGAAAAAATTTAATACTGGTACTCCATTTCACATAGTCACATCAGCGCATGCGCGACATAAAGTAACAAGCTGTTGTAGCTCACACCTTTGGGGGGGGGGGGGGGAGAGAGAAGAGAGGGACCGCCTGCACTGGAAGGTCGGTAGCAGGCGGTAGAAAGGGCCTGACCGCTTCCGCTTCTGGTCGTGGCATGACAACCCAGGGACAGCGTAATAAACTGGTTGATTCTTTTTTGTAGTAACCCTTATGTTGATAGAAAACATGTAACACAGAACACACACGTATGGATATATCAGAACACAACTTTATTACAATGGTAACTGTGTGGGGGCGAACTGGTACCTGTGTGGGGGCGAACTGGTTACGCACGTGGGGGCGAACTGACTGGGGGCGAACAGACCTAGGGGCGAATTGACTGGGGGCGAACTGGCTGGGGGGCGAAATGTCTGGTACCCGTCACCA
This sequence comes from Gigantopelta aegis, assembly GCF_016097555.1. Classification (NCBI taxonomy): domain Eukaryota; kingdom Metazoa; phylum Mollusca; class Gastropoda; order Neomphalida; family Peltospiridae; genus Gigantopelta; species Gigantopelta aegis. The sequence continues at coordinate 87,814,930 of NC_054702.1, forward strand.
AGTCAAGGTGCCTAGACACACACAAAAATATGTGCACGTTTTATAAAGATCACAGAGTATTGTGGGGTAGCTGCACGGCCAACCCTAAAATGATAATGGACATTATCAGCTGTCCTGCTTTATTACTGTAAATAATTCAGTGAAACCCTTGATTAAGTAGACTTTCCCATCTAAAATCACAAAACTGACCAATCACATAGTTCCAAAGAAAAGAAAATTATCACTTGGGTATCGTGAGTGGTTGTTTTTACTCCAACATACCCTACCAATAGGTCTCATAATATGCATTTTTTTCTTTGGAGTTTTTAAAAGAGAAAAATACTATAACCCCCTATTAATGCAAATTGAAATATACTTAGTTAAATAGTTTATTATATTAGAAAGTCATTTATGTTGTTTTACAAGTCAGGTTGATAAAAGCGAAGTGCCTTGTTGTAAAAGACTGCCTGTTTACACTGTGCATACTGGAGTTGGTCGGAGCTGAAGTCACTTCGCCCCAAGCTAGAAGTCCTGATGCACCGGAAACAAAAGAAAATGGCTTCCCCCAGTTTGCAGGAATAATCACGTTTTTTTATTAACTCTAAAATCACGTGTCAGTATGTGTTAGTTGTCTGGGTTTGCATCTTTCCAACACATCAGGTTCATATTTGAGTTGACACTCCCTTTAACAAATGGCTCCTCAATTAGTGAATGGTGTAACTATTTGCATGTTCCAGCTTGTACTTTTGCAGAAGTGTGTATTTTGACAAGGTCATGACAGCAGGGCTTTAGATCTCACTAATTTGGGCACAACAGGGACTTTTGTCTTTTCTAAATGCAGGAAGGTCGGTTTAGTTCACTACTGTCATTAACAGCTGCTGTAGAGTTGTCAATATTCACAAATGCATTTAAAGTTATTTTAATCTAATTAAATTTAAATTTTCAGCGGTTTTGAGGTGAAATATTTTGAGGTCAGCATGTTTGTACTTAATTTGGGTGTGATTATTTTGTGCACAATGTTTATCACCTCGACTTTGATGCAATCTAAAGCCCTGGACAGTATAATATCCAATACTTGACACTTCATCTCTGATCTTCAAATGTTGCAATTTGCAATACCATATTCATCCATCAAATTAAACTGTAAGAATTCCTTACATATATCTCAAATAACTTGAAGCCACAATCGTGCTTCACCATATTAAAGCTTCATTTACTAATGAAATATACAAAAACAAATACAGCTTTAATAAACATGTGTTTTTGTCATCATGCCTTGATACAACATATAAAATACTATGTCTGTGGCCATGTTTTAATACTTTGTAACATGAAACAGTGGTATAACACCCCACAGCCGAGTGTTAAAATGAAGAATATTTTTTTTGTGATCTACATTTATGAATATAGTTTTAGGATATCGAAAAACCAAATTAATGTGGAAAGGTTTGTCTGTTTCTTATTACAGTGTAAATAAAAGATTCTAAATCAAAGATATGTTAGTAATTCAAGTGTAAAAACCTTAATATGGAATTAAATTACGTTATATATACATTTTTGTGATAGGAGAGATTGACTCAGATGTTAACAATTAGAATTTATATAATTATTATATAATATATGTATTCCTAATACATTACACTCAAATATACTTCAACAGTCAAAGATGAATGTATATAATTATTATATAATATATGTATTCCTAATACATTACACTCAAATATACTTCAACAGTCAAAGATGTATTCCTAGTGAAAATATGATTAGTGAACAGGTGATATTTTTGCTGTTACAGCCAGAAACTACTGATCACCCTGATTCACATAAAAATAATGTATGTAATCTTGAAATAATTACCAGGTTCCTTCAATGTCACAACTTCAGTGTGTTCAACTTCAAACTGAAAAATTCATTACAGCATAAAAACCCCACAAATTAACGTCTGCTCTCTCAGCTAGTGATTAGATGTCAAGGTAGCTGTTTCACTTGAGGAAGACAGAAATAAAAGAGCAACAGAACAATGTTATCCCATATTTAGGGAATACTTTTTTAAAATCTATATTCTTTTTCTGTAATGTTGAAATGTTTATTAAAATGGTTATTGATCGGTTCCCCAAAATGGAGAAGAAGAAAAGTTTGTTTTGTTTAATAACACCACTAGACCACATTGATTTATTAATCATCGACTATTGGATGTCAAACATTTTGTAATTTTCATCTAAGAGAGGAGACCTGTTACATTTTTCCATTAGTAGCAAGGGATCTTTTATATGCACCATCCCACAGACAGGATAGCACATACCATGGCTGTCGATCTACCATTTGTGGTGCACTGGCTGGAATGAGAAATAGCCCAATGGGCCCACCAACATGGATTGATCCTAGACCAACCGAGCATCAAACAAACGCTTTACCACTAAGCTAAGTCCCGCCGCTCCCCGAAATAAATGCCGGGGATTCTCACTGTTGAACAACAGACCGAATATCTGGAACAATAACCACACAGTTTCTTCATTTTAACAACGTGTCGTAAGTTAATCTATCGTAATTGGCAGGTTATGGTCTTCTGTTTATACAGACCGATTTACAGGTTCAGTAAATTGTCTAAGTCAAGGCCTGTAATTAGAATCAGTGACTTATTACCTAGTCACTAAAACGTTCACTTACATCACGACTGCTCAGACACAGAGTTTTAGCAACACTTTCGATGAGCTCAAAATCGAGAATGGACAGTTTTCCTTCTACGTTTGTCGTCATTTCTCCTCGCAAGTTGTGGCCCATGTACTAAAAAAGAAAATTAAAACAACTTATAGTGTTTTTTCTTATTCCAACGAACTGGTTAAACATCTCAAAAGTTCATCACTGGTTAAAATCTTTCTTGGTGTCATGGATATGTTAATCGACCTCGAAATTGGTTACAGTCAGCATAATTGATTAGTAGGTTAAAAAAAAATTCTCAGTTGTAATCAATTTGGTTACAACCCTAGTTTTTGAAAATTTAGCTACAAGAATAAACCATGGATTGCAAAAAAAAACTTGATTGCAAACTAAGTATCGTTATGGGAAAATACTAAGTCATTAAAGATACAAGACCTAAAGTTTTAAATTTGTTATGTTTAACAACACCACTAGAGCACATTTATTTATTAATCATCTGCTATTGGATATCAAATATTTGGTAATTCTGACATATAGAGAGGAAACCTGTCACATGTTCTGATTGGGATCTGTTACACGCACAGCCTTTAGTATACCAGTTGTAATGAAAAATAGCCCACTGGCCCCACCGACAGGGATCGATCATAGTGAAACTATGCATCAGGAGAGCTCTTTACCAGTGGGCTACATCCTGCCCTGATACAAGACCTACAGGCCCGCAGGAACCGGGGGGGAGGGGGGGCGCGGGCGCGCAGCGGCACACTTGTGAGCTTTTTTTTTTTTTTTTTTTACATATTGTTTGCCACTGTAACCAAAATTTGATATAGTTTGTACCTGATTCATCAGTGACACCCCCCCCCCCCCTCCCAAAGTCGTTCCTACGGGCCTGGCCTGACCTGACCAATTGTTCCCGAATCTTTATTTCGAGAGCTGTTTATTTCCAGTCATGTGACCACCCTTACTTTATTCTGATAATCTCGACACTTTTTCTTTTGCTCTACTTAAGCCAAATCATTATTTCTGTAAGCTTTTGCAACACACCTCCACCACCACCCCATCAGAAAATTGTTTCATTTTAAAATTTATTTTCCATGGAAGCATGACTCGACCCCTCCTGGAAACACTGCTTGCTTCCTGGACACGCGCACCGCACCGATTTGCTTGGATCACAGTTGAGTATTAGAACTATTCCTCCACCCATTCTTCATCTTACTTGTTTATAGCTTTTATACCTGTAATCATTTCAAGTGTTTTTGAACAATGTATTCTTCTTTTGAGCCAGTGATTGGTAGATGGAATATTAGGACAAATCCACTATAGTCTAGAGGAATGTGCAATACAATTCAGAGGTCAGGTTATAGAATGAAAAGAAAAGACACAACAAACATGTAAGTAGCTGAATATTAATCGCTATCTTTTCCTCACATCCTAATTGGCAAACATATTAATTAAACAGCAAATAAGTTAATACTCTAGTAGTACAATATACATTCTAATTCAACACTTGAATTTTTTTTAATCTAATTGAATCTCTACTAACATTCAAGGTGGTAAAACCTGCATTCTACTGGCCGCATATTTTCAAAACGAAATATGTCACGTTAATTTGTTTATCAACAAAATGCCAGACATCACAGAAACATTAGGACTGGACTGAATTAGCCAGCTTTTGCACGGTGCTAGATAAAAACAAGCATTCTGAGTGTACTGCTAAAGTAATATATTCTGCAACCAGTTTCTATTGACAGATTATGACGACCGCTTTAATAATAAACATATACTAGCAGATTATGACTTTTGACGTCACTCATATGACGTCATACGCATAGCTACATTACAAAAGTGCTCATTTGACCTCTAGGTCATTGTACAATGTGGCTGAAATAACAGAAATAATAACTTTTCCCCTTAATTTTTATGGTCTGCAGGATAAAGATAATAACTAGTTACTGACGTTGGATATCTGCTATATCTTGTTCAGGCTGAATGAGAAATTTCATTCAGCAGGGCATCGCCAAATTGTCCATTCTTACCTTCACACGATTTTCCATTTGGCCTGAACAGAATAAAGCCAATATCCTATGTCATTAACTAGTTATTATTTTTATCCTTCTGTCCATACAAATTAAGGGAAAAAGCTATTATTTCAGCTACATTGTACAATGACCTAGAGGTCAAATGTGAAATTTTTGTAATGTATGACGTCAAAAGTCATAACCTGCTATTATACATTTATGAATTTGCTTTAATCAGTCATCATAATCGGCCAACAGAAGCAGTGGTTGCAGTATAAATTGCAATAAAAGTTAAACTTGATCTATGACAGTACATGATAAAACTATATATAAAATTTAATCTCAATATCTTCAGACATTGAAAATGAATAAATTGCCATAAAAGTCAAATTTGATTTGTAACAGAACATGATAAAGCTATAAACAAAATTTCAGTTCAACATCTGAAAAACAAGTTGTGTATTGTTTCAGAGAAACAGTTAAATTAGAATAGGGATAACCCTCCTGTGGTTTTTATCAGTGATTCTACTATTGCAAATTCCCCCGTTTTATTGGCTCCACTAACACACTGCCAATAAAACTAAATTTCAACAGTAAAATCGTCGATCTATGACTTCAGAATTGAAAACACAGAGAGGTAATGCCTTATCTGACACACATTAAATAAATCCTAATTTCAATATCATTTTCACATAGCTAAAATTACTTAGCATAGCTCGAGTTCTGAAAAAATTCTGCAAACGTCTTTCTAAATAGGTGTGGAAGTAACAATGAATGAATGAATGAACGAATGAATGTTTAACAACACCCATCACGAAAAATACACTAACACTACACATATACAAGTTTGTTTTGTTTAATGACACCACTAGAGCAGACTGATTTATAAATCATTGGCTGTTGGATGTCAACATATGGATAATTCTGACATATAATCTTAGAAAGGAAACCCAATACATTTTTCCATTAGTAGCATGGGATCTTTTATATGCACCAATCAGACAGGACAGCACATACTATGGCCTTTGATACATCAGTTGTGATGCACTGGCTAGAGCGAGACATAGCCTAATGGGCCCACCAAGGGCATCAATCCCAAACCGACCACACATCAAGCAAGCACTTTACCACTGGGCTACGTCCCACTGTACACACACGTACAATACATATAGAATACTATACGAGTTTTCACTAGATATCATTTTTACGGAACGAGTGAACTTCCCAAACGTATATGACCCAACGAAAGTGAGGTCAGATACGTTTGGGAAGTTCACTCATTTCGTAAAAATGATATTTAGCGAAAACAAGTGTGGTATTTTATTTATTACCCTCCTTTAAATCACGCAAATTATGAAAAATAAATAAATAGATCAATGCATAACTAGCCGCTGCACGACTACGCGCCGCCGCATTGAGAAATAGTTTGTTGTACTTCCGCTACTTCTCAGTGATGTTTTCAGGGGAGTGGTGTAGACGTACTTCCCCTTAAATTTCCACCGGGTTTCTTTTTTTAATTTAAAGAAAGCTGTAAGGTACATGCATAAATATATGTTAATTTCATTATTGGGTGAAAAATGGGTAAAACTAATGCATAATTCCATATTTTAACAAAAAAGTGGATTATTTATTACATTCCCACAATTTAAAAACATTTATAATCTTGATGTCAACTTTTTAAAATACCATGGTTTTTTAAGTGCAGTGAAGCAGTATTGCAATACATTTAAAATAAAAAAATTTAAAAGAAAGTTGCAAAATCCTATTTTTCCCTATAATAATTCGTATCTTAAGATAAGTTGTAAAGGCAGTAAACATTTTTACAATATTTTATTGGATTCGAGATTTTTAAAATATAAATATAATTTAAAATTGGAAAAAGAATTAAATTTCAAATATGATGATGATGACTGGAAAACGGTAAATACAATACCTTTTCGCTGCACAGATAGTACAGAATTAAGATGGTTTCAATACAAGATTATTCATAGGATATTGCTTACAAATAAGTTTTTACATT